>NC_064823.1:108313195-108616226 GCF_024166365.1 Elephas maximus indicus | reverse complement strand
ACCAGGACTGTTAGCCCTCACTTCTGCTAAGTGGTCACTTCTGTGGTAGATAAGAGCACATGAATTACCAACACTTACTACCCAGGTGATCTTGGGCAGGTTATTTAACTTGTCTCAGTTTTCTCATCTGTTCCATGCAGTATAATTAAAAAAAAAATTAGCAACCACTTAATTGGGGCTCCTGCAAAGAATAAATAAATTTGTATATGTAAAACCTGTGGGATAGTGCCTGGTACCTAAGTGCATAAAAAACATTAGCTATTCACAGTGGTTAAGAACTTGGCTGCTAACTAAAAGATCAGCAGTTCGAATCTACCAGTTGTTCCTTGAAAACCCTATGGAGTAGTTCTACTCTGCCCTATAGGGTGGCTATGAGTCGAAATTGACTCAATGGCAACAGGTTTGTTTTTTTTTTATTATTATTACTGTTCATTACATTTTAGAAATACTAGTATTTGTGGCAATGACCCCAAGATTACTAAGAGCCAGAAGTACCTTGACAATGATTAAAAGCTGAATAAATTATATAAATAAAAAAACAAATGTGTGTGCATGCATCATACATGTGTGGGGAGAGAGAGAGAGAAATGGTTTCTTAATCTGATTAGCTAATTAGCCATAATAACCGTTTTCTATCCATGCTAGCAAAATTTAATTATCTTGATTAAATCCGGCATTGGAAGCTCATTAGGATTACAGTACAAATGCTTATTATTAAAATGATGCTTTTATAGATATTCTGACAAAGCACGCTGTGAGGATAAAATTTGGATGAGGGAGGAACAGATGGGGATGAATGAACAGACACACAGGTTCCCTGCAGAAAAACATATGACCTTAGGCCCAACCCAGCGAGTCTCAAGAATTATAGAAGACAACTTTCTGGTTTTACTAAAAACAATTCTGTGTTCTGAAAAACTATATTTTCTATGTACCAGGTGTAAACTACACCAATGTTGAAAGTGATTTGTAAAAAACAGTAAGATTTCATTAAACTATCATGGCTATGCAAAGATTCATAATTCAAACTGTTTCTGAATGAATCATGCAAACCCACAGCTGTGAGATTAAGCATAGAAAAGGCAGGTCTTCTTCTGGCACAACTTCAAATGCCTCAGTGAAGACAGAAAATAATGTCAAAGTTTATAATGAAGCCCTGTAGTGCCCATGGATGGGGAAGAAACTTACCAATACTTTCTATATGGTATAATCCTTAACACACTTTTACTCTCATGCATGATGAAAAGGGCTGGCTTGAGCACAACTTGTACAAGGCAAGGTCATGGAAGCTCCATAAACACATCCAAACTCCCTGAGGGACCAAATTGCTAGGCTGAGAGCTGTGGGGACCATGGTATCCAGGAACATCTAGCTTAATTGGCATAACTTAATTTATAAAGAAAATGTTCTACATTCTACTTTGGTAAGTAGCATCTGGGGCTTTAAAAGCCTGTGAGCGGCCTTCTAGGATATTCCACTGGTCTCACCCCTTCAGGAGCAAGGAAGAATGAGGAAAACAAAAGATACAAGGGAAAGATTAGTCCAAAGGGCTAATGGACCACATTTACCACAGCCTCTACCAGGCTGAGTTCAGTACAACCACATGGTGCCGGCTACCACCACTGACTGCTCTGACAGGGATCACAACAGAGGGTCCCGGGCAGAGCTGGAGAAAAACATAGAGCAAAATTCTAACTCAAAAAGAAAGACCAGACTTGCTGGCCTGACAGAGACTGGAGAAACCCTGAGAGCATGGCCCCTGGACGCCCTTTCAGCTCAGTAATGAAGTCACTCCTAAGGTTCACCCTTCAGCCAAAGATTGGGCAGGCCCATAAAACAAAAGGAGACTAAAGGGGTACACCAGCCCAGGGGCAAGGACTAGAAGGCAGGAGGAGACAGGAAAGCTGGTAATAGGGAACCCAAGGCTCAGAAGGGAGAGCACTGACATGTCGTGGGGTTGGCAACCAATGTCATAAAACAATATGTGGACTGTTTGATGAGTAACTAGTTCGTTCTATAAACCTTCACCTAAAGTACAAAAAAAAATGATAATAATGAATAAATAAAAGGACTGGCTTACAGAAACTCAGGACCAGTGGCTTCATGTGGCTGCACTAGTCACTCCTGTGCTGCAGACAAAGCCATGTACAAACAGTACATGCTGATGAACTGATAAGGAGACTGGTGTATCTCTCTGGGCCTGTTCTTTTCTTTGACCCCTGTGACAACTTTCCTGTTCCACTAATCTAAAGAGCGACTTAAGAAAATGCCATTTTCCTTTTGATACTAATTGACCTTTTAAATTCTGGATAGTGAGGCGTTCCTGTGGAATCTAGCGCACAGTACATGTGTACAGTTTTGAATTTATCTACTGACATAGAGGAAGTTACTCATGGAAGAAATATCTTTGGTGCATAACACACAGTCTGGCTATGCTGAGATGGTTGGTTGAAATGAAAAAAAAATGTATTAAATAGTGCTTTTAAACAGAAATTCTAAAAACATCAGTTGAAGGTAGAAGACATAATGGTAGAGAAAACCCCATTTACAATAACAATGAAAAAGATAAAATACTTAGGAATAAACTTAAAAAGAAAAGTTTAAAACATATATGAACAACACCATAAAGCACACCTAAAAAACCCAAATGTAGACTTGACACCCCTTGTTCTTGTTTAGGACATCTCAAGATCATCAAAAAACGCCTGTTCTCTTAATTTAAATTACAAATTTTGTGAAATCCCAATAAGCTTTTTTTTTTTTTCCTGGAAATAAACAATTAAACTTTATTAAATACTAGTGTTCATATGAAAAGACAGTCACAGAAAAATATTTAGGGAAAAAAATGAAAAAAAAGATTTGTGAGAGGGAGAATAGCCAGATCAGATATAAAAACATACTACTAAGTCTCTATAACTAAAATGGAGCACAAATAGATGGGCAGACAGATCAACAAAACAGAAAGAGAACCGGCCACAGGGGGAAATTAGCATATGATACAAAATTTTTTTTAATAAATGGTATTAGGACAACTGGATAGTCATTTGGAAAATGTGATAAATATTGATCTATTCCTCATGCCACCCATAGCATAAATTCCAAATTGATCAGCTATTTTAAAAAATAAAACAATATATAATTAATTTTGAAAATTATTGAACTCCTCTATAATTCCTCCATAATGTGAGGGAAGAAAAGTCTTTCTAACTATGACTCAAAATCCAGATTCTGCAAAAAGGTTTGATATATTTGACTAAAAAA
This sequence comes from Elephas maximus indicus, assembly GCF_024166365.1. Classification (NCBI taxonomy): domain Eukaryota; kingdom Metazoa; phylum Chordata; class Mammalia; order Proboscidea; family Elephantidae; genus Elephas; species Elephas maximus. Next base: position 108,612,965 of record NC_064823.1, on the reverse strand, counting down.
AATTCCATGGTAAAAACACCGTAAGCAAAGTCAAAAGACAAATGACAAGATAGAAGAAAATATTTGCAAATATATCACAGATAAAGAGCTAATGGCCCTAATTTTAAAGAACTTTTAAAAGTTGATGAAAAAGAGATAAAAAATACTGTAGAAAAATGGGCAAAGGCATGAATACATAATTCACGAAAAAGATATAAAGTAACATTAAAATATGGAACCATGTTCAATTCCACTTAAAAGGAAAGTGCATATTAAAAATATATTGAAATACCACTTCTTCCATCAGATTGGCCAAACTTCAAAAGTTTGACAATACAATCTGTTGGTGAGGCTGAGAGAAAACAGGCCATCACATACATAGCTGATAGGAAGGCAATGAGTGTACAAGGCCTCCAGAGGAGAATGCTGCAATATCTAACAAAACTATATGCATTTACTTTTGACTCAACAATACCATGACTATAATGACCCAACTAAGAATTCATCCTGATTACATACCTCCAACAGTAAGAAAACACATATGTACTGGTTATTCACTGCATCACTATTTATAATTACAATTATTGGAAACTACCTAAGTTTCCAAACATAGTTGGGTAAACAGTGGTACATTCACACAATGGGGCACTAAAAAAACAAAAGAAACAAACTATTTGCTATCGAGTCATTTCCAACTCATAGCTACCCTATAGGACAGAGCAAAACTGCCGCATAGGGTTTCCAAGGCTGTAATCCTTATGAAAGCCGACCGTCACATCTTTTTCTGGCAGAGTGGCTGGTGAGTTCACACCGCCATCCTTTCAGTTAGTGGCCAAGTGCTTAATCACTGAGCCACCAAGGCTACTGCAATGGGGTACTACGCAGATGTAAAATAAATAAAGAATAAGAAAGCACTCTATGAACTGATCAGGAATAATTTCCCGGATCTATTAAGTGAATAAAAGAACAGTACAAAACAATACATAGTATGCTACCTTTTGTGTAAGAAAGAAGATGAAATAAACTATACATTTCTCAGCTTATTTTTGCAAAAGGAAACACAGGAAGAATAAGCTAGAAACCAATGAAACTGGTTGCCTACAAAGAGGTGAGGCGGGAGAAAAACGGGTTGGAAGAGATAGAGGAATGAGTGACACTTCTGAGTACACCTTTTTGTATAGTTTTGACACTTGGAAAAATGTTAATGTTGCGTATGTTAAATATAATGAAATAAATACACATGGGGGAGAACCCTAACATTGAATGCAAACAGAAATAAATGATGCCAACTGTGTTCCAAATAAAAAAGAGAACCACACTGGGGGTGGGGCAGGCTGGGGAAGAACTAATCCAAGATACTTTAGAACACAGTGCTTTGATAAATACCTTTAGTCTAGGAAAATAGAACTCTAAGCAAATCTTGAACATTTTTAGTAGGCTTGTTTTTCACAGTGGTATGAGTGAGCAATCCTGAAATTATTTTTTGTTTTTGTTTATACACTGAAGGACTAAGCAAATGAGTAAATGTGTTGACATTGTTGGTAACCAGGTCTCTCCCTGTATAAAAAGTGAGATACACCAACCGCCTTCTTTACAGAAATAGAAAAACCAATCCTCAACTTTATAGAATGGCAAGAGGCCCTGAATAGCTAAAGCAATGTTGAAAGAGAAGAACAAAGTAGGAGGACTCACACTTTCTGATTTTAAAACGTACTATGCAGCTACAGTAATCAAAACAGCCTGGTACTATTATAATAAGAGACATATGGACCAATGGAATAGAGCTGAGGGTCTAGAAATAAACCCACACATCCACGGTCAACTGATTTTTGACAAGGGTGCTAATTCCATTCGACGGGGACAGAAAAGTCTCTTCAATAAATGGTGATGGGAAAATTGGATTTCCACATGCAGAAAAATGACACAAAATCCATACCTCACACCATACACAAAAACAAATTCAAGATGGGATTCTGAATTTTTGAATTTAGGGCCTAAATGTGCAAACTAAAACTCTCAGAAGAACAAACAGGGGCAATGCTGTCAGGCCTAGCTTTCAAAAATGGATTATCTTTGGTGAAAGGTAAGACAGTATACAATACTGGGGAACTCAGCACTACTTGACCAAGGCAAAGTCATAGAAGATTCATAGACACATCCAAACTCTCTGAGGGACCAAATTACTGGGCTGAGGGGTGGGGACCAGGGTCTTGGGGGACATCTAGCTCAACTGGCATAACAGTTTATAAAGAAAATGTTCCACATCCTTCTTTGGTGAGTAGTGTCTCAGGTCTTAAAAGCTTGTGAGTGGCCATCTAAGACACATCTACTGGTCCCACTCTGTCTGGGCCAAAGAATAATGAAGAAAACCAAAGCCATAAGGGAAAGATTAGTCCAAAGGACTAACGGACCACAACTATCACAGCCTCCACCAAACTGAGTCTAACACAACTAGATGGTGCTTGGCTACCACCACTGACTGCTCTGACAGGGATCATAATAGAGGGTTCTAGACAGAGTGGGAGAAAAACGTGGAACAAAATTCAAACTCACAAAAAAAGATCAGACTTACTGGTCTGACAGAGACTGGAGAAACCCCAAGAGTATGGCTCCCGGACAACCTTTTAATTCAGTACTGAAGTCACTCCTGAAGTTCACCCTTCAGCCAAAGATTAGACAGGCTTAGAAAACAAACAATAACACATAGTTCAACCATGTATACAAGACTAAATGACCACACCAGCCAGAAAGCAAAGATGAGAAGGCAGGAAGGGACAGGAAAACTGGAAGAATGGAAAAGGGGAAACCAAGATCGAGAAGGGGAGAGTGTTGACACATCACGGGGTTGGCAACCAATGTCACAAAACAATTTGTGTATTAATTGTTTAATGAGTATCTAATTTGTTCTATAAACCTACACCTAAACCATAATTTTAAAAATAGATTATCTAATATAATAATAAAAGCACAAACAGCAAAAGACAAAATAAATAAATGGGACCTCATAAAAATTAACAACTTTAGTTCATCAAAAGACTTTACCAAAGAAGTGAAAAGATAAGCTACTTACTAGGAGAGTATCTTCAGAAACCACATATCGGACATCAATTTAATAACCAAAATATATTAAAAACTTAGACAACTTAACAACAAAAAGACAAATAACCCAATCATAAACTGGGCAATGGACTTGAATAGACATTTCATTAAAGAGGACATTAAAATGGCTACCAAACACATGAAAAAATGCTCAGTGTCATTGGTCCTCAGAGAGATGCAAATCAAAACCACAATGAGATACCATTTCACTTCTGCTAGGATGGCTAAGATAAAAAGAAACAGAAATTAACAAATGTTGGCAGGATGTGGGGAAATTGGAATGCTTATCCATTGCTGGTGGGAATGCAAAAGGGTACGGCTGTTGTGGAAAACAGTGTGACAGTTCTTCAAAAAAACTAAAAATAGAACTACCATATGACCAAGCATTACTACTCCTAGGTATATATACCCAAAACACCTGAAAGTAGAGACTCAAAAAATTCCTTCCAGCACTGTTCACAACAGCCAAAAGTTGGAAACAACCTAAGTACCCATCAGCAGATGAATGGATTAAAAAAAAACATGCTACATACATACAATGCAATACTACTCAGCCAGTAGGAGAAATGAAGTCTTGATACATGCTACAGTATGGATAGAGTTTGAAGACCAAATGCTGAGCAAAATAAGCCAATCACAAAAGGAAAAAATATCATGTGATCTCACTTACACAAAAAGACAAGGAAAAGCAAATGTACAGAGACCAAAATTTATTAGTGATTATGAAGGGCGGGCAGGGAGGGGGAGAAGAGAGGTTAATGGTGATGAAAATATTGCATTAAGGACAGGATTGCACAGCCGATTATTATAATTGCTGTCAATAAGTTGTACACCTGTAAAAAGTTGAATTGACAAAAACTGTGTGATAGATATATTTACAACAATGATCAAAAAAAAAAAAAAAAAGAGTAGCTGCTGAGGCTCCTTATGTACAACCAAACACCTCATGAGATTTGGTTCCTTGGTTTGGAGATTCAGGATCATGGTTTTATGAGATATCCCCATTAATTGCCCTAATAATGTGTTTATTGCTTCTGTTCTACCTCCTAGTTCGTTCTGTAGTGCCTGAGGTCTTAAAAGCTTGCAAGTGGCCATCCAAGGCACAACAACTGGTCTGTATTCACCTGGAACAACAGAGGAAAAGGAGAGTCAGGAATAAGAGGAGAATACGCAATGTGTGGCTAATCGCCTTCACAAACAACTGTCTCCTTTGCCATGAGACCAGAAGAACTGGATGGTGCCCGGCTACCATTACTGAACATTTCGATCAAAGATTTCACAGAAGAACCTTAATCAAAAAGGGGAAAATGCAGAACAGAATTTCAAAATCTCATGGACTCTTGACTTTCTGGAGCCGGGGAGGCTGGATGAACTCCTGAAACTATTGACCTGAGATAATCTTTAAACCTTAAACCAAAAACATCCCCTGAAGTCATCTTAAAACTGAGCAATAGTTTAGTTTAACTAAAAAGGTCTGCCTTGAGCATTATGCTCCTTTAAAAACTATATGGGATCAAATTGACAACAGCAACTCGGAAGATTAGAAAGGAACCTTAGGATGCAGTGAGTTTATGGTAATGAGGGAGGAACAACTCCAAAAAAGAGGATGAGAATTGCTGCACAACTCGAAGAATGTAATCAATGTCACTAAATTGTAAACGCAGGAACTGTTGAATTGGTATATGTTCTGCTGTGTATACCGTACTGTACCCATTGCCGTCAAGTCGATTCTGACTCATAGCGACCCTAAAGAACAGAGTAGAACTGCCCCATAGAGTTTCCAAGGAGCGCCTGGTGGATTTGAACTGCCGACCTTTTGGTTAGTAGCCATAGCATTTAACCACTATGCCACCAGGGTTTCCCTGCTGTGTATATTCTCAACAAAACAAATAAAATTTAGAAAAAAAAGAGATACAAATATGGAATGGACAAAAGCAAGGGAGAACCCTGAGGGGTTAGATTAGAATGAAAGGTATGATTATAGTAGAAATAAATAAAGTAAAAATAATATATTCATATATATATACACATACATACATGTAGCTGTTGTCCTCTTCACTTTGAGCAAGCAAGGTTGTGTCATCTGCATAACACGGGTTGGTAATAAGTCTTCCTCTAATCATGATGCTGCATTCTTCTTCATATAGTCCAGTTTCTCAGATTATTTGCTGAGCATACAAACTGATTAAGTATGGTAAAAGGATACAACCCCAACATACACCTTTCCTGACATTAAACCATTCAGTACCCCCTTGTTCTGTTTGAAATACCACCTCTTGATCCATGTACAGGTTCCTCATGAGCACAATTAAGTGTTCTGGAATTCCCATTCTTCACAATGTTATTCATAATTTGTTCTGATCCACACAGTTGAATGCCCTTGTACAGTCAATAAAACACAAGTCAACTTCTTTCTAGTATTCTCTGCTTTCAGCCAGGATCCATCTGACATCAGCAATGATATCCCTGGTTCCACGTCCTCTTCTGAATCTGGCTTGAATTTCTGGGAGTTCCCTGTCAATATACTCCTGCAGTCACTTTTGAATGATCTTCAGCAAAATTTTATTTGCGTGTGACATTAATGATATTGTTCAATAATTTCCACATTCAGTTGGATCACCTTTCTTGGGAATAGGCATAAATATGGATCTCTTCCAGTCAGGTGGCCAGGTAGTTGTCTTCCAAATTTCTTGGCGTGGACGAGTGAGCACTTTCAGCACTGCATCCACTTGTTGAAACATCTCAACTGGCATTCCTTCAATTCCCAGACCCTTGTTTTTCACCAATGCCTTCAGTGCAGCTTGGACTTCTTCCTTCAGTACCATCAGTTCCTGATCATGTACTACCTCCTGAAATGGCTGAACATTTATCAGTTCTTTTTGGTATAGTGACTCTGTATATTCCTTCCATCTTTTTTTGATGCTTTTCCCCATAGAATCCTTCAATATTGCAACTCGAGGCTTGAATTTTTTTCTTCAGTTCCTTCAGCTTGAGAAATGCCAAGCATGTTCTTTCCTTTTGGTTTTCTCTCTCCAGGTCTTTGCACATGTCATTATAATGCTTTACTTTGTCTTCTCGAGCTGCCCTTTGAAATTTTCTGTTCCACTGTTTTACTTCATCATTTCTTCCTTTTGCTTTAATTACCTGATGTTCAAGAGCATGTTTCAGAGTCTCTTCTGATATCCATTTTCATCTTTTCTTTCTTTCCTATCTTTTTAATGACCTCTTACTTTCTTCATGTATAATATCTTTGTTGTCATTCCACACCTTTCCCGGTCTTCGGTCATTAGTGTTCAGGAATGGAGGAAGATTCATTAACAACCTGCATTATGCAGATGACACAACCTTGCTTGCTGAAAATGAAGAGGGCTTGAAGCACTTACTGATGAAGATCAAAGACCACTGCCTTCAGTATGGATTACACCTCAACATAAAGAAAATAAATATCCTCCTTACTGGACCAACAAGCACCATCATGATAAACGCAGAAAAGATTGAAGTTGTCACGCATTTCATTTTGCCTGGATCCACAATCAACAGCCATGGAAGCAGCAGTCAAGAAATCAAATGACGCATTGCATTGATCAAATCTGCTGCAAAAGACCTCTTTCAGTTGTTAAAAAGCAAAGATAACACCTTGAAGACTAAGGTGCGCCTGACCCAAGCCATGGTATTTTCAATTGCCTAATATGCATACAAAAACTAGACAATTAATAAGGAAGACTGAAGAAGAATTGATGCCTTTGAATTGTGGTGTTGGCAAAGAATATTGAATATACCATGGACTGCCAAAAGAAAGAACAAATCTGTCTTGGAAGAAGTACAACCAGAATGCTCCTTAGAAGCAAGGATAGCAAGACTATGTCTCACATACTTTGGACATGTTACCAGCAGGGATCAGTCCCTGGAGAAGGACATCATGCTTGGTAGAGGGTCAGTGAAAAAGAGGAAGATCCTCAATGAGATGAACTGACACAATGGCTGCAACAATGGGCTCACGCACAGCAACGACTGTGAGGGTGGTGCAGGACCAGGCAGTGTTTCATTCTGTTGTACCTAGGTCGCTATGAGATAGAACTGAACAGCACCTAACAACAACAGCTGTTGTCCTAGTATATATAGGTAACTACATATAATATATACCTTTATATATATATAACTATGTATAATTATACACACACACATATACATGCATATACATATCTGTTTTGTCTAATAAACATATGCTGAGGCCAAAAAAAAAAAAAAACCAAACCCACTGCTGTCAAGTAGATTCCAACTCATAGTGACCCTATAGGACAGAGTAGAACTGCCCGATAGAGTTTCCAAGGAGTGCCTGGTGGATTAGAACTGCTGACCTCTTGGTTAGCAGCCGTAGCACCTAACCACTACACTACCAGGGTTTCCTCATATGCTGAGGCAGGAAATACATAAGGTAAGCCTGGAGTATTTGGTAGTGCCAAAAGTAAAGAAATACTAAAATAATAATAAATAAACCTACAATGAAGGGGCACATCAAAGGTAACAGGAGCCAACTGAGAGAGCTCCCAATAGCAAAAACTGGACCAATCTGAGCAACAAAATAAATAAAGCAATACTAGAGTATAGCCCAAAGTATAAAATAAATACCCATCAATCCATACCGATACAAATAAATAATTGGATAGATAAATAAGTAAGGAAAAAGAGAGAAATCTTCAGTGTAGAAGAATTTCAAATAATTCAGCTAGATAGTCCACACAGAAGAAGGTGGAACGCAATTTTTTTGCTTAAGTTGGCTGAACATAGGACTTATTTTTTCTAAAGAGTACAGTTTGGAAAGTGGGATAGAAGTGTACCTCCACTGTGGATACACCTGGCAAACACTACCCCAGCCAGGTGATGAAGGTCAACATCAACAATGAGAAGTTACATTGACAGTATATACTCTTGATATGATGTAATGAAAGAGACACTTAACCTCTGTGGTCTTCCTCCCTAAAGTCCATAACCTCAGTCTAATCGTGAGAAAAAAAAAAGACAAATTCCAAAAGAGCAGCATTCTACAAAATCCCTGACCAGTACTCTTCAAGACTGTCAAAGTCATCAAAAATGAGGTAAGTCTAAGGAAACATGATGACCAAATGTAATGTAGGTCATCATGTAGTTCTTACTAGGTAAGAACTAAAGAAATATGAATAATTCATATTATTAAATGAAATAACTTCAGTTAATACTGTATCGATATTTGATCATTACTTTTTTGTAACAAATGTACCATGCTAATATAAGACATTAATAATAGGGGAAACTGGGTATAGGGTATATGTGAACACTGTACTGTCTTCACAATTTTACTATAAATCTAAAACTGTTCTAAAAAATAAAGTTCATTTAAAAAAAATCCATGCCAGCTGAATGGCTTAGGCTAACCCTTACTGCAGAATATCATAACAGCGACAGCCTAATATTCCCCCACAGTTCTGTTCCCCACAGCTCATGGGGTCATCAGCACAGCATATTTGGAGGTTTGGTATGGAAAGAGGAAATAGGATAGAACATGAGTAATCAGACATCCTGGTGGCACAGTGGTTAAGATCTCAGCTGCTAACCAAAAGGTCAGAAGTTCAAATCCACCAGCCGCTCCTTAGAAACCCTATGCAGCAGTTCCACTCTGTTCTATAGGGTTGCTATAAGTCGGAATCGACTCAGCCACAATGGGTTTGGTTTGGCTTTTTTTTTTTAATTACAGATCTTTCTGGTAAATATCATTTCACTTCTTTTAATATGAAAACTTACTGGCCTGACAGAGACTGGAGAAGCCCCGAGAGTATGACCTCTGGACCCTTTTAGCTCAATAATGAAGTCACTTCTGAGGTTCACCCTTCAGCCAAGGACTAGGTAGGTCCATAAAACAAAGGGGCACAGCAGCCCAGAGACAAGGATAAGAAGGCAGGAAGGGACAGGAAAGCTGGTAATAGGGAACCGAAGGTCAAGAAGGGGAGAGTGTTGACATGTTGTGGGGTTGGTAGCCAATGTCACAAGACAATATACGTACTAACTGTTTAATGAGAAGCTAGCTTGTTCTGTAAACCTTCATCTAAAGTACAATAATAAAAATAGATAAATAAATAAAAATACACAGGTGTTAAAACAAAAAAACTGTGATACTTGGAAAGGCAAGAATTAAAACAAAAGGTATACTAAGTTATTACTTGGTTTGAAAAGCTATTCTGATGAGATATTCCTAGACACCAAGTCAGTCTTTGGACATATCACTGAGAACTGAAAAGAAAATTAACTGCACAAGTTAAATTTTTGCATTTCTTACACTCAAAGCTTCCATGACAACATTGCTAATTTTTCCATTTAAATTTTAGATATTTGAATATGTTGAGTTTCTCATCATGTTATTTGAAAATTTTATTAATGATTATATTTTAAGATTATTTATAGTGTTTCACAGCTTATCATGTTCAAATATTAATAGCATGTAGAGATTAAGACAAAATATCATTCATTCTTCTGTTTCTGGGTGTATTCAGAAGTAACTGCCTAGCACCATGATGTGTGCATTTGGGAAAGTGAAAGAAGCATAAAGAATGAGATCCTCATTCTTAAAGAGAACAAGAAGAGGGTTACCCACCCAGTAATAAATGCATTTCAAATAGCCACAAGTCAAAGCCATTCAGGACTGGTTGACGAAGGCTGAGTAGGCTTCATGGACCAGTGAATATTGAGCTAGGCCTGGGATTCTGACATCAATAGAAGGGATGGAAGGGGTTTTATGGAAGGATTTCAGAGCCCACACTCTGAATCACTATGCCATATTGCCTTTCAGTAAGTTTTTAAATGAGGTAATCTTCAGATTTGTGTTTTAGATGAGATCCCACGGCTGGTGTGGAGAATGGATGGGATGCAGGTGGAATGTTTGATGGCAAGATGAATAGATGAAAGAAAGAAAAAGGGACCAGACAATGGAAGGAGAGGGAGGAGGAAGAAAGGAATCCAGATGAACTGTAATCTCTAAGCTACCTAAACCAATCCTAAGGCATTTTAAAATAAAATAAGTCTCTAAGCTTAGTGCATACATTATTTTAAATGGAAGCATTTACATAAGGTTCTCAACTTTGAGTTTAACACCATATCAGCATAAATGTGACAGGGATTTACTGCACAGCTGATATGGCTCAGGACCCCAGGCCCCTATGGTGAGCAGAGAACAGTAAGAGTCCTGGTATCTGCATGAAAGACTCTGCAGCCTCCATCTGGACCAAATAAGCACCCTAGAAATTTGCATCACGGAGTCTCCAACCCTTCCCCATTACAGGGAGATAAAATAATCCTTCTCCACACATTCCGCTGCAGTAATGTGACTTGGTAGTTAAGAGCACAAGCTTTGGAATCAGGCTCAGGTCTGAACCCCAGGTTTGCCACTAACTAACAAAGCTATTTTCTCTCCAAACATTTATTTTGAGAGAATGGGGGTAATAATAAATTATAAATAAATAATAAATTTCTCAGGGGATCTTGGAGGATTAGCCCATCAATCTCCAATCCAACTACTTGTCTCAACTGTCACTTCCTAAATAAAGTCACCATCTTCTCTAGCCTATACTAGGACAACAGCTTCCTCACTGGTCTATCCTTATACATTCTTGTTCTACCTCCATCCCATCCATTCTCCACACTAGCCCTGGGATCTCATCTAAAACACAAATCTGAGGATTACCTCATTTAAAAACTTTCATTGTCTTCCATAGCTCTCGGGATTGGGGATGGATTAACCAAGAAGCAAGGTACACACAGGCTTCCTTGTGCTTATGTACTAATCTGTAGTGCACAATTTCACCTGTTTTTACGAAGGGCTTAATTGTGTTTACTTACTAATCTGTAGTGCACAGTTTCACATGGCTTTCACCACAGCTTTGATGTAAGCTGGTACGTACCTTGCTTATTGGGTAATCCATCCCTGCTCAGGATAAATGCCAAAATCACTGAACTAGCTTACCCAGATTTGTAGTAGTCTGTTCACAGCACTTTAGCCACATTTGCCCTCCCATCCTCCATCCCTTTGCCTTTCTCTTCAGAATTCAATTCAGCCATCTCCTCCTAAGGAAACCTTCCCTGACCTCAAGACCAGTCTGGTAGTTCTTAGTGCTTCTCCCAAGATATTTCTGGCTCTCTTCCTTCTAGGAACAAGGTGGAACTGCACCTTTCCTAGGCCCTATGAATTAGGAGTGGCCATGTCACTAGCTTTGGCCAATGAAATGTGAGCAGAAACTACTCTGTTATTTCTTGGGAAAAGGTTTAGGGCTAACACTGTTTACCATGCTTTTCCCCTCTACTCCTGAGAATGGTAATGTACTTGTTGTTGGGTGCTCTGTCAGGCTGTGTCCTGCACTGAGGGGGACAATGATGATGATGTAGAACAAGCCCTCAGCTGGCCCCTGATGGACATATAGAAATCTTCATCTTTTTTATGCCACTGAAATACTGGGGTTATTTGTTACTGCAAAATAATCTATCCTATCCTGACTGATACATCTAGGTTAAAAAAAGCCTCCTCTGTGATGCGTCTCACAACTGAAATCACATAGTTCATCTGCAAATCATTTATTTAATGATTCTTCTCTTGCTAGAATAAAACCTCCATCAGGGCAGACACCTGCTTGTCTTATTCCCTTTTGGAGTCCTAGCATTTAATACAGTGCCTGACATAACTCTCAAAAAAAATTGGATGAATGAACAAGTGAATTAAATGAGATAATGTCTATAAAGTGATTAATAGAAAACAGAGATATACGAAGTGCTTGATAATGAAGTTATTCTTTTTTCCTTCATCTTCTTGCTCTTTATTATTTCTTCTTGCTCTTTATTATTATATAAAATTTTAATTATAATAAATTAATTAGAGGCAGCTTAGTGTAACGATTAAGAGCTAGACTCTGAAAGCAGACTCCCTGGAGGTTTGAATACTGGCTCCAACACTTGCTAGTTGTGTGACTTGGGCAAGTTACTTCAATTTTTTGTTCCTCAATTTTCTCATATGTAAAGTATGAGGCAATAATTGTATATACCTCATAGGACTTTCATGAGAATTAAATAAATTAATTTTTAACACACATAAAATTATGCCTGGCACGTAGTAAGAACTATGTGTTTGTTAAATATATGTTAATAAATTTATTAACATGATTATTTATTAACATGAGATAATTTATTAACATGAAACAGGTCTAACAGCTTCTGTTGAACTACATATCCAGACCTCTTTAAAACAGTCGCAGTCTGCCGTGACCCCTGTACCTCCCATCTGGGCTACCTAATCAGAAACCTTAGTCCAGAACATACTCTGACAGTAGAGGCTGGGAACTGTGTTTTTCTCTATTTCCCAGTTTCTTCTCCTTATCAAGGAAGACTCTCCCTGTTCTGAGTATACAGTAACTTTCTTTGTTCTGTTCATGTGCAGGCACCTTATGGCACCTGACCAACTCCACTTCTGTATCTCTTCCTGGTAGAGAGGGAACGGAGTCCTCCACCTGTGGTACAAGACGGGTGCATGCACAACAGCTGCCCTGCATCAGCTGCGGGATGTAACCCACTAGCGATGAGAGTGAAGCTGACCTTGCTTTGTTTCTTCTCTCTGTGAGTAAAGCATTAGTCCATGCACCGTCTGTGTGTGATCTGTGTCTTTTGTTGACAACCTTGAACCCTGGCTAGACGCAGATGCATAGAGAGGTTCAGAGTAAGCTGAAGTAAGCACACTCTACCTCTTCTCTCCCATTGAATGCAACTATAAAACCTGGAAAATATTCACAAAACTTCCATTTAAGAACTCTGAAAAATAAATAGTAGCAGGTGGATTAGGCCAAAAGACCAGAACTTGAAGTACCACGGAGCTAACCAGTGGGGAGTTCACAATTTCCCCCTTCTTGTTTCCTCCAGCCTGAACTCAAGGCATCCTAAAGCATGGAAATTCAATTCAGATGACTGCAGATTTCTCATCAGAAACCATGGAGGCCAGAAGGAAGTGGAACAACATTTTTAAAGTGCCTACAAAAAAGAACTGTCAACCCAGACTCTATGTTCAGTGAAAATATCCTTCAGGATTGAAGGTGAAATAAAGATATTTTCAGATGAAAGAAAACTAAGAGAATTTATTGCTAGAAAATCTGTTTTTAAGAGAGTTGCTAAAGGAAGTTCTTCATACAGAAGGGAAAGAGTGTCAGAAGGAAAATTGGAACATCAATAGTAAAGGCAGGGAGAAACAGAAATGGTAACTACCTGGGAATGGCCTGGCTTGTAGAGAGGAATGCTGGCAAGGTGGAGAACGATACAGTCCTGTTAACACTGTTTGAGCCTATGGATCCAGCTGTGCCTGAAGTTGGGTGGCCTTGACTGTTAGGTTCTGTGAACCAATAAACTCCCTTCTGTGTTTAACTCAGTTGGGTGGGTTTTCTTTCATACGTGACAACTGAAAGAGCCCTGTGTCATATACTTCTCACTGAAAAACAGAGCTAGAATGGTGTGGTTGGGTTTTGAAGGAGATGGTAGAGGGCAGAAGGATATTAACATGTCCTGAAATACCAACAGGTTAAGCAACCACAGAGTCTCTGGGTGCCATCACCTTGACACAGATATCCTGGATTCTACATGGGCTAAAAATTAAAGAAGCTACTGAAGACAAAGGAAACCCTGGTGGCATAGTGATTAAGAGCAATAGCTATTAACCAAAAGGTCGGAAGTTTGAATCCACCAGGCACTCCTTGGAAACTCTATGCAGCAGTTCTACTCTGTCCTACAGAGTCACTATGAGTTGGAATCGACTCGACCACGAACAGGTTTGGTTTTTGGGGGTTTATTGAAGAAAGAAAACCAACAGAACAAGGAGAGGAGGGTTTTGTCTCACATACTTTGGACATGTTATCAGGAGGGATCAGTCCCTGGAGAAGGACATCATGGTTGTTAAAGTAGAGGGTCAGTGAAAAAGAGGAAGACCCTCAATGAGATGGATTGACACAGTGGCTGCAACATAGGCTTAAGCACAGCAACAATTGTGAGGATGGTGGAGGAACAGGGAGTGTTTCATTCTGTTATTAATCGGGTCACTATGAGTCAGAACTGACTCAACAGCACCTGACAACAACAACAAGAGAACAGTAGCACTCCATGTAAACTTAAAATCTACTTGAAACCGAAACACCTTGGAACCGTGAGAGGATCCCAGATATGCTGCATGCCTTCGAGCCTTGCCCTCCCAGCCTGAGGAGAGCTGAACACAAGAGCAGCAGCAGAAGGAGCACTCCTCAAGTTACTACTTCCTTGTGATCTGTCCCTCCTGCCCCAGAGAAGCCCTGAGGTAAGAGAGTCTTAATTCCTGCAAGACTCCTAACTGGGTGTTTGTCTTAATTAGCTAGTGCTGCTATAACAGAAATACCACAAATATGTGGTTTTAAAGAACAGAAATTTATTTTCTCACAGTTTAGGAGGCGAGAATAGAGTCTGAATTCAGAGCACTGGCTCTCGGGGAAGGCTCTCTCTGTCAGCTCTGGAGGACGATCCTTGTCTCCTGGCATTCCTCAGTTTCTTGGCATCTATCTTCTCCCATTTGTACTTGCTTGTCTCTGTGTCTAGGCTGCTCTTTATATCACTCAGAAGTGATTAGGTTTAGGACATACCCTACACTGATAAGGTCTCACTGAAATAACAAAGAAAACCCTATTTCTAAATAGAATTACACCCACAGGTATAGGAGTCAGGACTCCAACATATATTTTGGGGGGACATAATGCAATCTATAACAGTATTCCTAGGAAAGTTTCTTAACTTCTGAGCCTCAGCTTCCTCGTCTGTATAGTGGAGCCAGTAGCATTTCCCTCACAAGTAAGAGGTGATTTAAAAAGAAGGAAAAGCATTTTATACAAAGCCAAGTACCTAATACCTTTTCCTTCTGACTTTCCCTTGCCCACCCCACCCCTACTGTCTTTCTTCTTTTTTTAGAGGTGTAGAGGGGAGACTGCTGGTGTGCCAGGCAGAGTAGGAGTTTTGTATACATTAGAAACCGAACCCTTATCAAGCTTTGCAAAATCCAGTTAAGTTCAAGTGCAAGTCTACCAACCTTAGTTTTTATTTTTGTTAAACCTCCTTTTATATAGTTCTTTATGCATACAAACACCACAGGGAGCTTTATATGAATGGGATCATACTGAAGGGTTACTTCAAACATCAGGAAAACAGTAATCATCTATATCTATTTTTCCACCCAACCAGACTGATGGAAAGGTCCCTGAGTGGCACAATCAGTTTGTGTTTGTCTACTCCCCTAAGGGTTGGAAATTCGAACCCACCCAGCAGCTCTGTGGAAGAAAGGCCTGGTGATCTGCTTCTATAAAGATTACAGTAAAAAAAACCCTATGAAGCAGTTCTATTCTGTAACACATGGGGTCACCATGAGTCAGAATTACTTCAATGGCAATGGATTTGGCTTTTTTTTTTTTTTTTTTTAAGAATCACGTAGAATGTTAAAAAACAAAACAAAACATGAAGACCGGGTTGCCCTTTCATGGAAAAATCTGAGATTATTTTTTCTTAAAGAAAAATTCTCAGAAACATGTTAGACTTCTGTGACAGGTAATTCCATTCAACTGACGAAAACATGCATTTCTTGAGCACCTACTGTATGCCAGCCACTGTGCAGCATGAGAGGGACATAAGTATGGGCTAAATAAATACTGCCACTAAAACACAAGCTCCTTGAGGGCGGGGTGTTTTCTTGTTCACTGCTGTGTCCCAGTGCCCACTCCTGCCTGGCACATGGTAGGCACTCAGAAAACAGGTGAGGACTGATGAAATCACTGGCTGGAGCAGCTCAGGATCCACTAGGAATTAACGGTAAATAACAGCAGATTGGTAACTGCATATTTCTATCTATGAGTAGATACTGATTAGATAAACAAGTTGTAGTGGTCAATAAAATGTGAAATGAAGTATGATCACAAAGAGGGAGCTAATTCAAATATTTCTATCAGGAAGGAATCCCTGGGTGGTGCAAACAGTTAAGCATTCAACTACTAGCCAAAAGGTTGGAGATTCAAACCCACCCAGAAGCACCTTGGAAGACAGTCCTGGTGTTCTGCTTCTGAAAGGTCACAGCCTTGAAAACCCTACCCTGTACGCACGGGGTTGCCATGAGTTGGAATTGACCAACAAAAAAGTGTTTAGAAATTGCTTTGACAAGATGAGATCTCATAATTTAAATTCAGTCTAGAGTGAAGCATGATAACAGTAACAATAACCACAGCAGCATAGTGTTTACTGAGCGCTTAGTTATGGGCAGGCCAAGCATTCGTTCTTCCCACCACTCTGCGAAGGTGGTATTCCTAGATTCCCGTTTACAGAGGAAGAAACTGAGAGGAAGAGACTAGTTGGCAGAGCCACGTTAGATTCTGAGTCTAGAGGACACTCTTCACCTTTTAACTACCACACTACATTATTATTATTTTTTTAATGCAAGGCCTTTGTGTCAGTGGTATCCCTATAACGTGGAGTTCAAAAGCTACTTTGCGAACCAACTATAACACTGACAGAGTTCACCGTTTCTTGGTGTAGACCCAAAACGAATCTTCAAGTAACTGGAAAGAAAAAGGTCCAACATGAACATTTACTTTACAACACAGCTCCCTGAAATCAAGTTTCTGCCCAAAGTAATGGGGTGGATTAGGGGAAGAGGTGGTAATAAAGCCGGTTTGAAAACCCTTTGGTTTGATGACTGAAGGGGGGGGAAAGAAAAAAAAGCCTCCTTAAGGTTAACTTACACTATTAACCTCGTAAGGGCTGCCACTGTACGGGGTATGCACATCTTACCCCCGAAATATGCTTTCATTTCAGAACTTTACAAACCCCTGAAGAGTGCTGTAATCCCCTGGGGAAAGCAGATAAATTGAGGTATTCCAATAACAGCAATGAAAACCAGAACCCCAGGGCTGATCAGCAGTGAAATCACACCACATTCCAAAGCTGGACTCTTACTACAGGGAGCTTATGCAGAAATCAGAGCCTTGTTTTTCTGCAGTAATCAGGGGAAAGAGAGTGTTGGATTTTTACAGAATAGTAATAACTATGGGAAGATAATTGCCTTCCCTCAAACAAGCCTCATCTGCCTTTCATAACCAGGAAAGCAATGGGCCCCTTGTATGTGTGTATGTATAGCTGAAAGGTTGTTTTATAAAATTAAACCCAATCATATTCAAGGGGGAAAAAAGGCATGTGATATTTTTATACTCTGATAAAAGGACATTCTTGACAAAAAGAAAAGCAGCTGCTGACGGTGCTTATATACAACCGAACACCTTATTGGACTTGTTTTCTTGGTTTAGAGGTTTAGCATCATGGTGTCATGGGGCATCCCAGAAAATTGGCCTAACATTGTTTTTAGTTCTTCTGTTCTACCTCCTAGCTCATTGCGGAGGGCCTAGAGTCTTAAAAGCTTGCAAGCAGCTTTCCAAGGCAAAACAATTTGTCTTTAATTACCTAGAGCAACAGAGGAAGGAGGAAAGTAAAAAACTGAAAAAAGGAAATGGAATTTGTGTCTAATTGGCTCCATTAACAAGTACCTCCTTTGCCATGAGACAAGAAGAACTGGATGGTACCCAGGCACCATTACTGAACATTTTGATCAAAGATTCTATAGAAGAATCCTGATCAAAAAGGGGAAAAATGCAAAACAGAATTTCAAATTCTCATGGGATCCAGTCTTTCTGGAGCCATTGTGGCTGAATGAACCCCAAAAACAACTGTCCGGAGATAATCTTTAAACATTAAACCAAAAACTATCAACGCTATGATACAGGTACCAGTAGGATACCCATTTTGCAGATGAGAAAATTAAGGCACAGAAGTGTTCAATAAAACTTTCCAGGGCCATGCAACTAATAAGTAGCAGAACCAGGGCTCAAACCCGGGTAATCTGTGGAGCCCTTGTTCTTAAGCAATCGTCACAGAAGCATTAATTACTTGTATTTGACCTTGAAGGGCAGGGCTCTATTAACAAAACAAGACTGCCTGGTTAACACCAAAGGTCTCTGGGGCACAGAGACACAGAGGGGACAGAGACAAGAAATACAGCCCCCGTGCCATAGCCCACACTGAGAGAAGTAGACAGCATCAGGTTAGAGAGAATGTCAGACGTAAGTGTATCTAAGAGGACTTTTTGCTTGACTGCAAAGAAAGAAAGTCAGTTGAAATTTTATAAGGTCAACAAAGTTTAATGTCCCCAAAAGACTTCAGTGACAAGTGTCCACACCACAAAATAAAGTCCTGTATTTCATGGAAACTTAAAAATGGCTAGCTGTCATCCAACTGCATGTGTGTCGATTATCATTAACAGTCCCAAACTGCCCCATGATGTCTGTTCTTCCAGCCAAACAAATGACCCCAATTCCCCAAGTACCTAGGAGTGGCATTCTCACTGTAGATTCATTCATCTAACAGGTGTTTGTGGAGTGCCTATTTGTGCCACATACTGTGCCTGATACCTTTCTGGGCCTCTACAGACACTCATGAATGTACAGATCTCCAGTTCTTGTTAACCAGAGAGGGACACAATGATTAGTTAACCATTCCCAAATGGCTCGGAACTGCTGCTTATTATAGTCTTTCATTCTCCACTCTAGAGAGAACCTGGCAGTGATGGTGAAGCAGGGGCCACAAATGCCACTGTACCTGGAGGCCCAGCAAGTAATACAAGAGAATAAAACCAGGGCTGGACGCTGGGCTGCAGCGAGCTGGGGCACACAGACACCTTCTGATGAGGCAGCCATGACTCATTCCAACTGATGCCTGCCATTCTTTATATTTTTCAAAGAGAAACAAACAAATCCAGGTATTTTGTGAAGTCTCTTTACTTTCAAGCTTGGCTTTAAATGGAAAGTTTTCACAGGTACTGAATAGGTCAAACAAAACAAGGTTGCAAACCAACTAAAGCTGGCCGGTGACCAGTCTGCAATCCAGTTTGCTCTTCTGAGATGTGAAGGAAAGAGGCTAATTGACTGACTTGGGAGAACGCTGTCATGAGCAATTCCTGCAGGTTCCTTTCAAGTCCACAAAAGATGTGACTCTGTGAATTAGTGGCAGATCTAACTCAGTGCCATGCTTATATAACTGGCCTTGTCACAATCAGAATGCCGTCTCTGGCAGAGAAGGTTCGGAACGAGGCAGCAAGGCATGTGATCTTGATCCCCTTTTTGGAAGAAAATGATATAGCAGCCAGCTCTGTCTGTGTAGTTTTATATTACATAAACACAACTAATTGGTTATGACGGGCGCAATGATTACAGAAGCATTACCAATTTGATTTTTTTAAAGCAGACATTAATCAAGACCACTAATATAAGCAGCTACCAAGATTGCTCTCATTTTTCTTGTCTGCTTTTCCAAAAGGAGTTGTTGTTTTTAATATTTCAGCTGCCGTCATCACATCATGTTATCCATTTAAACCAGATTCTGACCTAATGGCATCACCTAAGGAATGACTTCCCAAGACTCATTTACTTTGGTGCCAAATTAAAAAAATCCAAAGGGGAAAAAATCCTGGACTCTGACCTCCGAACCCTGACATGCTGACAAGCTCCAGCTCACTCCCCATGAAAGGGAAGGAAGAGTCCCAGCACAAACCCTGTCCTGCCAAGAACTTCGGCCACTAAAAGGAACAGCTGTGTCACAATAAACAATGAGAAATAAACAGAGTAAATAGGTGAGAAGGAAATACCAGAGCCGCTTATTCTGGAATTAGTAGCAACATGGCACAGAGATGAGGAACTCTGCTTTGGCTCCAGATGGGCCTAAGTTTGAACTTTAGCTCCTTCACTTAACAGCTGTGTGACATTACATAAGCCAATTAACCTCTCTGAGCCCCATCTTCCTTAACTCTAAAACTGGGTAATAAGACCTACTTCACAGGATTATTGTTTAGATTAAATGTGGTAAAAACCTAAGGCATTTTGTAGGTACTTAATAAACGGTAAAAACCACCTGTCTGTGTTACTGCCGTAGTCTGTATGTTGCTATGATGCTGGAAGCTATGCCACTGGTATGTCAAATAGCAGCAGGGTCATCCATGGTGGACAGGTTTCAGCAGAGCATCCAGACTAAGACAGACTAGAAAGAAAGGCCTGGCAATCAAAAATTAGCAGATGAAAACCTTATGGATCACAACAGGACATAGTCCAACGCACTTGCTTTGAGCACATCATCAGGAGGGATCAATGGCTAGAAGAGGACATCATGTTTGGACAAGTAGAGGGCCAACAAGGGTGTGGGAGACCATCAGTGAGATGGATTGGCATAATAGCTGCAGTGACTGACTCGAACACCCTGGCAATTATGACACGATGCAGGGCCAGCCAATGTTTCAGTTTGTTGTACATAAAGTCGCCATGAGTCGGAGTTGACTTGACAGCATCTAACAACGACAGCAATAAATGGTGGCTGCCCTTATATTTAATTTTATTATAGTAAGTTGGGGTTTATTCACACAAGAAGGTTAAGACTTCCTTCTGAACTGTGAGACTATTTACAATCTAACGTACATCCAAAGTTCCTTTCCTGCTCCTATTAAACTACTTTAGAGGGGCTACTCTGCTAATCTACTCTTCTATAGCCAAAATTTTCATTACAAATCACATTTTCAATTAAGAACAACATGGTAGATGTTTCTAGTCATCAGTTTTTTTTTCATTTTCATTTCTCCCACCTCTATTATTTCCACTTCTATACCTATCAGCTCCTTCACCAAAAGGTTGGCAAAGAAACGGGAGGAAATGAAATCTCAGTTCCACATTTGTTCTAATGGGCTCTGGAAAGAACATCCCAGAGAAGCCTGTAACATAGTGGTTAAGAGCACGGGCTCTGCTGGGACTCAGCACTTCCAAGCCAGGCAACCTTACGCAGGTTACTTCATCTGTCTGTGACTCTTCCTCCCTGTGTGTAAAAACAGGATAATGACACTAGCTGAATCAGGACCATTGCGAGGACTAAGATCCAGTAACGCCTTTAAAGGCCTTAGAGTAGTGCCTGCCGCTTAACAACAAATATCTAACCTAATCACCTTAGCTACTACTGTTGCAACTTTACAACTCCTCCTGGCTCCCCCTCCAGAGAATATTGATCTTGAAACAATTCATAAAAGAAATATATAGTGAAAATAAACAATACTATTAATGTTGAGGGCACGTCAAAATTGTAATTTGTGCACTGCAATAGCAGAAAGGAGGCTAGGATTCAAAAATTGGGTATTTTAATTTTTATAACACTTAGGAAAAAGTAACTTTTCAAAGTGATTAAAAAATATATAAATTGATTGTGTGACTATGGCTTACCCAATGTATTATCAAAATGAGCTCAGTCCTGAGGGCCCTTGAAAGGACACACGATAGGAAAGGGCTTAGGGTGGGCAAGAGGAAGGAAGACCAGCCCCCAAAAGGGTGGGTGGGCATGACACTGAAGTTTGGTGATGTAATAGGCCCCAGCAATCATCAGGGTAAATGACTGAGATCTTCACAGAAATTCCAAATTATATATGCATTTCTGGACGCTCAGAGCAATGCGCGTGACATGGGAATGGGGAATGAAAAGAACCCATGAGATGGGAATCCCACTCAAGGAAACACAAATCCAGGATCTACGTGAGCTAAGGAGCCCTGGTGGCACAGTGCTTAAGAGCTTGGCTGCTAACCAAAAGGATGGCAGGTTGAATCACCAGCCACTCCTTGAAAACGCTATGGGTCAGTTCTACTCTGTCCTGTAGGGCTGCTATGAGTCAAAATTGACTTGAGAACAGTGGGTTTGCTTTTTTTTTTTTTTTTATGCGAGCTGACTTCCAGGGATCCTATCCTACTAAGGCAGGGTAGCACCTAAGCCTAAATTCAGGGTGCTCCTCCCAATGGCTCCCAGATTTTGCAGTAATCAGAATCATTGGGGCAGTTATTTTAAAAATGCATACATTACAATGTATGCTTCTGTCTTCCTGTTCCCACCCTATCCCAGCCGGATAAACAGGACACATCCTCTGCGTAAATAAAAAAACAAAAGTTGCAAGTACTTGACCATTAAGCTTAAACAGCTGTGTTGTTGTTGTTGTTGTTGTTAGCTGCCACAGAGTCGGCTGCAACTCATGGCAACTTTACATATAACAGAACGAAACTTTGCCCAGTTCTGTGCCATCTCCGTGATTGCTGGTATGTTTGAGTACATTGTTGTACCTACTGTGTCAGTCAACCTCATGGAGGGTATCTTAGTCATCCAGTGCTGCTATAACAGAAATACCCCAAATGGATGGCCTTATCAAACACAGGTTTATTCTCACACAGTCTAGTGGGCTAGAAGTCTAAACTCAAGGCATCAGCTCCAGGGTAAGTCTTTCTCTCTCTGTCAGCTCTGAAGGTCTTTGTCATCAATCTTCCCCTGGATTAGGAGCTTCTCAGCGCAGGAACCTCAGGTCCAAAGGACATGCTCTGCTCCCAGTGCTGCTTTCTTAGTAGTATGAGGTCCCCCTATCTCTATGCTCCCTTCTCTCTTTTATATCTCAAAAGAGATTGGCTTAAGACACAATCCAATCTTGTAGATTGAGTCTTGCTTATTAACATAACTGCCACTAATCCCATCTTATTAACTTCATAGAGATAGGATTTACAACACACAGGAAAATTACATCAGATGACAAAATGGTGGACAATCACACAATACTGGGAATCATGGCCTAGCCAAGTTGACACATATTTTGGGGGAACACAATTCAATCCATGACAGAGGATATCCCTTATCTTCACTGACCCTATAGTTTATCAAATATGATGTCCTTTTCTAGCTATTGGTGTTTCCTGATGATATGTCCAAAGTAAGCTGCTTAAAGTAAAAAAGATTAGGCTGCATACTTGCAGAGCTTTCTTACTCCCAGACTAGATAAAAATGCTCTAGGTTGGGCCAAGGAAACAGAAAGAGAAAGGAAATGCATACACAGGAGAGCATGAGGGAGTCACTGAGCCAGTGCCCAGGTGGCCACCTTGTTGCTGACATGAGAGGACCACTGACAAGACCAGCAAGCCATCAGTCGAGTGCCTGTAAGATATGATACTCACTGATGCCTAAGACTCTGCTAAGAACCCCCTACTGACCCTCTGCAAGTGGACAACTCCCACCCCATTGAAGAAGGAGCTCCAGGAAAGAGGGTGAAGCTCGGATACCTCGAATGCTGTCATGTGTGAAGTGACAGCCCCTCCCCACACCTGATCAAGGGGCTCCAGACAGAATGTACTGCTCCAGTTCCATTCAGACCCCCAGGCCCAGCTCCTCAACTCAGTAGGTGTAGGTAGGACCTGCAAAGTTGTATTTTTAACAGTTATCTCAAGTGATTCTGGTACAGAGGGACTACAGAAGAGTGCTTGAAAATGACTCTATCCAGAAAAGAATGCAAATGGATCTCCACAGGTGCCTTTGGTAATAACAGTCTAGGCAATTCCATACCTGGGCACAGGAGGCTAAAGGCTCTGTGTGCCCCGTGATGAGCCTACAGAAAGAGAACATTTCTGGAGCAGGGCTTTGTCCTATCAGAGGAGCCACATATTACTTTATTGCTTCATCAAAAGCCCAGTGAGCTAGATTATCTCACAAGATAGTTCTGGTGCTGTGCTTGGACATTTTTGGTATACAATAAACATCACTTTCTATTAGTGCTGACTGATGCGCTAGAAAAACAGAGCCATGTAACTGAGAAAGAGCGATTACCAACCCCGTCAGTGCTCATCTTCTCACTTAGGCAAATGTACTTGTGTCTGCTAACTGAGCCTCACACGTTTGGACCAGAGAGAGCTGAGGGCCAGGTGATTACAACCCAACCTGGAAGATTTTCCTGAAAGAAAAGAAATAGAAGAAAGGAAGTTCATTTCAACTATGTATGGATTAAAAGATTTCAGTTCCAAATATGTACATGTAAAAGAAAATACCAGAGTCAAATCCTTGATGAACTAAGTGGTTTTGGGGAAGAATATCTGGTTTCACTGCCCAGATCATGAATAGAGGAAAAATATTTCTGTAATACAGCCAACAGAGCTTTATAAAGCAAGATTTTACAGCTATATTAATCATTATTGAATACTTCCCTCATCAACAAATCTCAGAGCCTGTTCTAGACCTCAAAGAGTATCGGTCTAGCCTCCAGTTACTCTAAACCCAGTTTAAGAAGAAAAAGTGAAGAACAGCATGAAAATATCAAGACCCAATATTTGCTCCCTTACTCATTCAGCACCATAACTTAAAAATAGGAGGTAGGAACAAAAAGGTGAATGGCATTCCTTAAAGAGCTTACTCTAGTAGAAAAGATTACAAATAATGATAGTAACTAATACTGTTTGTAATCCTATGAGATAAAACCAAAAATAAAAACAACCTGTTGCCGTCAAGTTGATTCCGACTCATAGCAACCCTATAGGATAGAGTAGAACTGCCCCATAGAGTTTCCAAGGAGCGCCTGGTGGATTCCAACTGCCAATCCTTTGGTTAGCAGCCATAGCTCTTAACCCCTACGCCACCACTATTATATTCCATTTTAGAGATGGGGAAGTGGAGATAAAGAGAGATTAAGGAACCTGTCCAACATCACCCAGGTATAAAGAATACATGTGTACAAGATTCAAACATTTGAGGCAATATAAATATAAGTGCCCTAAAAA
The DNA here is from genome assembly GCF_024166365.1 of Elephas maximus indicus. Lineage (NCBI taxonomy): Eukaryota > Metazoa > Chordata > Mammalia > Proboscidea > Elephantidae > Elephas > Elephas maximus. Next base: position 108,588,183 of record NC_064823.1, on the reverse strand, counting down.
AACAAATCAATACAGAGGCATAGGGGTCACTTGGGGCTGGGACAATTAGGGAAGGAATAAAGAAGGCAGTGACATTTGAACTGCATCTTAAAGAATGGGTAGGAGTTTTATAGCAAGAATAGGGAATGTGTTTAGTGATAAGAAATGGCATAAAAATATAATATAGCTGGAAAATAGTTTATTGTAGAAATGGAAATAAAATTATTTAAACCATGAGGAGAGAAAACAGAAGGAGTCATAAACATATTATTTACCTGGTTCTAAAGCCTTTCTCAAAGGATCCCTGGTGGTGCAGTGGTAGTGCACTCAGCTGCTAACCAAAGGTCAGCAGTTCAAACCCATCAACTGCTCCGTGGGAGGAAGATGTGGCAGTCTGCTTCCATAAAGATCACAGCCTTGGAAACCATATAGGGCAATTCTACTCTGTCCTATAGTGTCGCTATGAGTTGGAATCAACTCGACGGCAATGGGTTTGGTTTGCTGTTTTAAAGCCTTTCTAGTCCTCATTCTCCTTCACTAACGTTTTGCAACATTGTCACTCATCATAAGCAACATTTATCATATATTTACCTGTACGTGTGAGAGAAAACAATAGGTGTGCAAACAGGCTGGTCAACTCCCTGTACTCAAGAAGCTAAACTCAGAAACCAGGACATGCAGGTTTCTACCAATGGGCACACACGTCTAATGACAGGGCCTCAGGCTACACATAAGCAGAAAAACAGGCACATGGAGGTGGGAGTAAACACTCTCCTACCACTTTATATTAAACATTATTTTAAACCAGTAGCTGTAGTGTTGACTCTAACTCATGGCGACCCCAAGTGTGTCAGAGTAGAGCTGTGCTCCATACAGTCTTCAATGGCTGATCTTGGGAAAGCAGATTGCCAGGCCTTTCTTCTGAGGCACTTCCAGGTGGTCTTGAACCACAAATATTTTAGTTTGCAGTCGAACGTGTTAACTGTGCCACCCAGGGACTCCTAAACATTATATTACCCCAAGTCTTTTCCTTACAAATGAAAGACTACCTAATGTGATGTTGTAATTTAGGAATGCAAATTTTCATGATTGACTGACAAGGTTTACGGCTTAATTATCGAGGGGAGGGCAAATATGGTACAAAAAGAAGCTGTTTTAGAAAACCTTTCTAGAGAGATGGCTCCATCTAGACTGGGAAGGTTTAGGGGAGCAGCCAGAAACGACTACTGAAGCTGGTTGAGGAGAGATTTGTTAACAAAGTTTGCAGAGAGGCTGCAGCTGGATACTACTGACAGGCATTCCTTCTGTCAAGGGTGAAGGAAAATGAATCTTTCAGAGGGTGTTCAAGGCAAAACTCTGGAGAATTTGGCCAAAATGAAGGGATATCTGCAGCATCTAAGACAGACACCCTTCCCTTCAAAGTAAGCCCTGTGAAAATATACACCTTGCCTGCACTTTGCCCTATTCACTGTTGCATCCCTCGTGCTTGGCACCACTTTAGACACATAGTTGTTGCTCAGTAAGGATTGAAGGAAGAAACAGAAGAAGTGAGGAGAAAAAAAGGTGAAACTACAGCCAGTTAACAAAGCTAGATCGTGTTAGGTTACATTCACTGGTTTTAACATGGTGTATGTTGTTGTTGGGTGCTGTCAAGTCACTTTCAAATCACAGGATTTCCAAGGAGCATCTGGTGGATTTGAACTGCCAACATTTTGGTTAGCAGCCTAAGCTCTTAACCACTGTATCACCAGGGCTCCAGGAATTTACCTTCCTTAAAAAATTGGCATTATCAAATAATACCCAAACGTCCTAGTAATTCAAATAATTGGTACCCTGAAGCTACCTCACACTTTGGGACAAATGATTTTCCTACCTAACTACAGTGTATTAGCTTTACAGATGAGCCACACCTGACAAGAATCCCCAAGAGTAGCCATCTTGGGAGGAAGCTCTTCTGCTTGCTATGGGTACCCTCCTCAGAAAGGCTTTCAGTCCCATTATGATCAGGTTGGAGAAGAATTTGCAGAGCACCAAAACCAAAAACCCAAGTTCATTGCCGTCAAGTCGATTCTGACTCATAGCGACCCTACAGGACAGAGTAGAACTGTCCCGTAGGGTTTCCAAGGAGCACCTAGTGGATTTCGACTGCCGACCTTTTGATCAGCAGCCATAGCTCTTAACCACTACGCCACCAGGGTTTCCAGTTCAGTGCACCAGAGGATTAAAACCAAAAGAACAAACCAAACCTGTTGCCACTGAGTCAATTCCAACTCATGGTGACTTTATGTGTATCAAAGTAGAACTGTACTCCACAGGGTTTTCCAATGGCTGTAATCTTATTGAAGTAGATCTCCAGGCCTTTCTTCCACAGCATCGCTGAATGGATTTGAACTGCTAACCTTTTGGCTAGTAGGTACTAACTGCTTGTACCACCGAAGGACCCTAGAGCTTTAAAAGATAAGTTAAAAAGTGTTCTGCATTCCAGGTGTGCATTCCAGCTGGCCAACAAAGCAAGATGAGGTGACAAAAGGGAAGGAGGGCAAAGCAATAAAAGATGCAAAAATAAATAAAAATGGGGAAAGAAGCAGCTGAAAATCCAGCAACAACAACAAAAAATATTAAAACACAAAAGTACAGCCCTATTGATCACTGGTATCATTTATTTTTGCTATATAAAATATTTACTTCATTATTATCAAACAGTGGAATTTCAAAACTCTCTCATTCATAGCTCTAGTCTCCTCTGATGTTCCTTTCTCTTCTTTCATCAACGCTTCTCCAAAGCTGAGTTCTGCTAAAGTTGAAAGGAATTTACTTGTTGCAGAGTATCAGAGGAAACACCGGAGTTGAACAAGAGCTTCCTTTCTATTCCCTCATTCATTCAATACTTACTAAGAGCCCTGATAGCGCAGTGGTTAAGCACTCGGCTAATAACCAAAAGGTCGGTGGTTCTAACCCACCAGCTGCTCCGCAGGAGAAATATGTGGCAGTCTGCTTCCGTAAAGATTACGGCCTTGGAAACCCTGTGGGGCAGTTCTTCTCCGTCCTATAGGGTCCTATGAGTTGGAGTTGACTGGATGGCAATAGGTTTTTTTTTTTTTTTTAAAGAGCCTTCTGTGTGCCCCGACCACCACTGTCTGTCAGTTTGTTACACTGTGGTGGCCTGTGTGTTGCTGGAATCTATGCCACCAGAACTTCAAATACTAGCAAGGTCACCTATGGTGGACAGGTTTCAGCAGCGCTTCTAGAGTAAGACAGACTAGGAAGAAAGTCCTGGCAATCTACTTCCAAAAATTAGGCAATGAAAGCCTTATGGGTCACACAGAACACTGTCTGACACACTTATTTTAGACACATTACCTAGAGGGGATCAATCACTAGAGGAGGACACCATGTTTGGAAACGTAGAGGGCCAACAAAGGTATAGGAGACCCTCGGTAAGGTGGATTGGTATAATAGCCACAACGATGGACTCAAACGTGCTGGTGACTCTGAGATGACACAGGACTGGGAAAAGTTTCATTCTGCTATACCTAAGTTCACCATGAGTCAGAGTCCACTTGACAGCAGCTAACAACAACAACAACATGTGTGGCCCAAGCACCATAGGTGTCTGCAATACAATGGTAAGCAAAACTCCCATGGAGTTTATGGTATGGGTGGGAAGGCAGACACTAAGCAATTTATCACACAAATCTATAATAAACTGTGTTCACTGTAGAACACATACGGGGTTAGAGTGCTGAGCTAGTCTGGGGTTCAAGGAGGCTGACCTCAGGACGGACATGTAGTTCTGAGCTCAGTTCTGAAGGGGATAACTAGGCTGGGGTGGAAGTTAGATGGAGGAAACAGCTTGTGCAAGGACCTCAGGTCTGGAGGCAGCGTGATCTATTTAAGGAACTGAAAGGCCTAAGGTTGGAGTGGAGATTGAAAGAATAAAATGGCCTCCAGAGTGAGAAGGTGACTATGGAAAAATAGTATTCTACTGCTCTGAAAAGCCTAGTGCAGAAGGGTGTGTCACTCTGGTCTGGACACAGAGGACACCATGGGTGTAGCCCACTATTTGGTAACCGTTTCTATCCCCACCCTACCCTGGAGAGTAATGACCCAGATTTTTTTCAGCCTGATCATGTACGTTTTTACTATTTTATTATTTTAAACAAAACACTGATTTTTTTCCTTGCCAAATTGCAAAACAAGAGGCATGTCCCCAAAAAACAAGCCACTCAAAAAGTCCATATATGGATGTTCCCGGAATTTTTATTCTGATTTTCACATGCTGAATCTGAGTTTAAAATAAACTTAGGCATAAATTGGCCCAAGAGAGAACTGCAAAGATAATAGCAATAAAGAAGTAATTAGAGATTTGGTGTTTTGATTTTTATTTGCCCATAGCTCACAAAAAAAATTCCAACGAATATACCCTGGTGGCTTTTGTTCTTTTCGAAACACTGTGTACGGCTGCCCTGATGTATCACAGCTTCAACACTTCCATTCTAATATCCGGCAGGGCTGCTACTCTGAGATGCTATAATCGCCCTAAAGTCAACAGCCATTAAACGTCCATTTCTAAAATAAAAGGCTTGTACTTGTCTCAGATGATGTCATTTTGTCTGGGCTTCCGTGTTCCCAAGGAGAATAACTTGAAATAATCAAGAAGGTAGTGTTCAAACTCCCAAGGTGACCCGTCATAAGGTATAGTGTGTGCGTGTTTTCTGATTTCTCTCCTAGAGGTGTGAGATTAGAAGGGGAGGAGGGGAGGGGCGGGGTGGTAAGGAAGAGATTAACGTTTAAAAATACTAATAAAGATACAATGACAGAATAAACTGGTACCTCAAATATGTTTCCGGGATAAAATTAAAAGCATTCTAAACCTTTTCAGTAGATGAAAAGATAAGTTTCACTTTTTGAACGTGAAAGAGATGACCAGAATACTACAAATTATAACTGAACTGTTACTGTTTACTTGGTGCGCTGTTTTTATGCTTTAAAAGAAGGGGTGTGCATTCTCAGTTAGGAAGTAGCCAGTCGCATTTTAACTATGAAGAAATCTTTCTTGGCCAAACTTTGAATTCCTTGCAACGTGGTGATCTGTAGAGAAAACAAACCCCAAATCCTACATCACAATGTGAAAAGGGTGGCACAGATTTAACAGTTTCTGTTATCCACATCAACAAACGATAAGTAAATAAAGAGTTCCCTCATTTTAGGGTATAGTTTGGACGAAACCACAGCTTCCAAAATTAAAACCTTAGCAATCTGCATGATGAAAAATGTAAATTGTTAATAAACACCGCACCATATCAATTTCCTGTTCCAGCTGGCTGCCTGTCAGTTTGGCAACGGCTCAAGAGCCTGACAAGAAGGCACAGGCATATGTCTTGTGTTTAAAAAAAGTGAAAAATAAAAAGGAGAACGGGGCTTCATTTTATAAACACTTCAGTGAAAATTACCATTCCATTTGGGGCCAATTCAGACCAGGTGCTAAGGACAGAAAAAAAAAAAACCAAAAGAACAGGCAACACATAAAGGCAAAAAAAAAAAGGCAGGCTTCTATGGGAATTACATTCTTGGTTACATTTAAAACCAGATTTTGAAGTATGAATCAATAGCACTGGGCTGCACACATAGTTCTCCTTCTGGTTATTCAAAAGTTATCTTCCATCCTCACATCATAAAATAAGTCAAAGATATGCACCTGTGGGACTTTTAAAAATGGTTCTTCTGCTGCAATTTTAGGTAGAACTGCTTGTACCCTAGTGTTTTTCCTCCCATCCAAGGCCACAATGATCCTCCTTTTGGGCTCAGGGGATCTTCTTCTATACTCCGAATTCAGATAATTTTACCTTTTCAGGAATAATGTCTTTTAGAACTTCTAGGACTCAAGCACAGCAGTCTCAACCACTTCCTTCCGATGTTAGCTTTAATAGCCTTATGTTGATAGTACACTTGCACCTTCTTTTTCTAGGAACTATAAGTTTAACAAGGAGCCCTAGTGGCACAGTGGTTAAGTGCTTGGCTGCTAACCAAAAGGTCAGTGGTTCAAACCCACCAGCCACTCCGCGGGATAAAGATGTGTCATTCCGCTTGCCTAAAGATATATAGTCTTTCGGCAATCTAAGATACTCCACTGGTCTCAGCCTGTCTGGAACAAGGGAGAATGAAGAAAACCAAAGACACAAGGGAAAGATTAGTCCAAACGACTGATGGACCACAAGCCTCCACCAGACTGAGTCCAGCATGACTAGATGGTGCATGGCCACCACCACTGACTGCTCTGACAGGGATGACAATAGAGGGTCCTGGATGGAGCTGGAGAAAAATATAGAACAAAATTCTAACCCACAAAAAAAAAAAAAAAAAAAAAAATCAGACTTACTGGCCTGACAGGGACTGGAAGAACCCTGTAAGTATGGCCCCCGGATACCCTTTTAGCTCAGTAATGAAGTCACTCCTGAGGTTCACCCTTCAGCCAAGATTAGACAGGCCCATAAAACAAAATGAGGCTAAAGGGGCACACCAGCCCAGGGACAGGGACTAGAAGGCAGGAGGGATAGGAAAGCTGGTAATAGGGAACCCAAGGTTGAGAAGGGGAGAGTGTTGACATGTCCTGGGGTTGGTAACCAATGTCACAAAGCAGTATGTGTAAAAATTGTTTAACGAGAAGCTAATCTGTTCTGTAAACCTTTATCTAAAGTACAATAAAAAAAAATTACAGTTTTGGGAACTTTATGAGGTAGTTCTACTCTGTTCTACTGGGTTGTATGAGTTGGAATCGATTCGACAACAGTAGATTTGGTTTTCTTGGTTTTAATAGATTAACTGCAAAATACAAAAACAAAATGCCACCTGATGCATCACTTGGGAAGCATAAAAAGGATCTGACTTTCTACTCAGCAATAGTTTTGCACCAACTACATCAAAAGACTAACAGTAGTTTTTTCTGGGCAGTGGGTTTACAGGTAATTCCTTTTCCATTATTATTTTATTCTTGCTTTCTAAAGATCTTTCAAGCATTGTACAATGAACAAGAATGAGTTCTGTAATCAGGAAAAAAAATCCAATTGTAAGTACTTTTAAGGAATGTATAAACATGAGTGGAGTTTTAACATTTGCCCCAATGACAATCCTTGCTCTTCTAAAGCTCATATTCAAAGAATTATGTAAAATTCCACAGCCATGCATGACAGGCACAACTACTGCTACCTGAGTGTTGGGGCCAATCAATGGTGAAAGCAACTTCTGTTCTAAGAGTCATTTTATTCGAAAGTTGTTCTGAAACTGTTTTCTAAGACACTGGAGAAAATTCTAGACAATTATTTTCAAGCATACAAACACCTAATCTTGAAGCAACTATGCCAGAGTCAGTGACATCTTCAATTATCTACAGGTAAAATACTCAACTCAAGATAGCGAAGACAAGACAGTTGTAATTTTCTTTAATATAATGATATAAAACTGATTTATTAGCTAATGCTGTCACAGTGAACATACCTAGTCTTTGTTTGTTAATATCTTCCTTTAGGAGTCCCTGGGTGGTGCAAAAGGTTAAGTGGTCAACTATTGGCCAAAGGTTTGTGGTTCAAACTCACCCTGAGGCCCCTCAGAAGACAGGCCTGGTGAAGTGCTTCCAAAGGGTCACAGCCTTGAGAATCCTATGGAGCAGTTTTACTCTGCACACATGGGGTCACCATGAGTCAGAATCGACTGGACGGCAACTAACAACAACATAATTTCCTTTGAGGAATCACTCTACCACATATTCTAAGTGATACTGATGGGGACTGTAAATCACAGTACTCAGCCCAGAGCTCATTTCTTCAAATCCCTGCTCTTCCTCACCCCATCTCCCCCCCGCCCCCACACAGTTATGGCTCATGACTCAACTTGGCCAAAGGGTATTCCATTGACTGAACAGAATCAGTCAATTTCCTTTCCTGGATTGATCCACAGCCTCCAGAAGAAAGCTGTACCCTCTGCCCCTATGGGTTTCTATCCTGGAATGACACAGCCAGGAAGGGTTGGGAGAGAAGAGAGGTGATTATCCCAACACACAGGGGTAGTTGTATTGAGACAGATAGAGTTAACTGTGCTGGTGAAACAAAAGAGCTGTTAAAAGATTACCATCTAGAAGTTGGATAAACAGGAACCACACCCTGTCAACATGAGATAAGGTTGAAACAACACAGGAATTACCACCTCCTTCTTAGTGTTTTTCTAGTCCCTTCCCCCTTTACAGGCTCCCACATTCGCAGATGAACAAAGTAAGACCGCTGTTTAACCTGCCTTAGTCCTCCAAAGATGGTGATGTAGTGCCGAAGATCAGTGCGCTTGCGTTATATCCCATAATAAGTGATGCCAAGGGCTGCGAAGAGGACTCCATCTTGAATAACAGAGGGTTCCATCTTGGATGCCAGATGCATGTGCAACCTAATTAACATGCACCACCATTCTGAGAAGTACCTGCCCCTTGAAAGAAGCCCACTAAATATTCATTACTGTATTGTCTCCACCAAACTTATATAAGCCTTAGCCTTGCTTCCCTTTTAGAGTCAACGTTTTAGAGAGGCTTAGTCCCCTGCTGACTCCTTTTGCTTGACTCAAGCAAAATAAAGCTTGCTGAAGATAAAGTTTGCCTTTTGTGTGTATTCTTACTCGGGAAAAGCCAAAGACCCTTTGTATCTGATTGGCATTTAATAACAGTAAGACAGGAAAGGTGGAGGCTATTAGCTAGGAGAAGAAAAGCTAGAAGATACAGATATCCCTGACCACACTGTTGGAGCTCCTACCCCCACACTCCTAAAACTAGCTGTATCTCTGTACTTCCCTGTGATGTGAACCAGTAAATTATAAATTCCTTTTAATGCTTTTTTGTTTTCCTTAAGCTAGTTTGAGTTACGTTTCTGTCCCTTAATACTAAAAGTGCCTTAATGAATACAGCCAGTTGTTTTAAAGAGCCATATTTGAAAAAGATATTTAGATGAAGGACTTGCTAAACAATGACTCTTACTCGTGATCACTTCCCAGAGAGAGTGTCAGCAGAGAGACAAACACGCTAGCAAATAAGCTAGAGAACAAAATAGCTAAAAGATGAAAATCAAATTCCTGGTGCAAAATTAGTTCTTTCTATTTTTAGGGCTACCAAGACAGAAAAAAAGGCAAAGGCTGAGAAGTTCTTTTTCCCACTAGTTTGAAGGGGTAAGGAGTTAACTTTGAATGGTAATGTATTAATATTTAAGTTTTTTGTTTTAATTAAATCAAACAAGCATGTGCTTTTCTAAGCAAACTCGTGAAAAAGGGGAAAAGGTGATTTTTGGATATAAAAATAAAAAATTTCTGTATGACACAAAAAAGCTAAAATATATGTCATGGATTGAATTATGTATAACAGAACAAAACGTTGCCCAGTCCTGTGCCATCTTCATGATTCTTGATGAATGGATGGGTAGCCATGAGAGTCAGGGAGCTCAGTGAGAAGGCCATAGGGTCAATGTGTGCCTGGGATAAGGAAGCAGTTTTCGACAGGTATAAACAGCATCTCAAAGCAAACAGAGCAGGGAGTGGCCAACTGCTATAGGGGATGAAGCTGAGACAGTGAACTCCACTGTTTCCCTCCTGAGATGATGGTGGGATGCCTGAAAATAACAGTATTAAGAAGAAGCTGTTTGGATGTAGGGGAGGAACATTACTGGTTTAGAAAAAAACAACAAGCATATGAAGCTAGCCATTGAATGATAGAGAAAGAAGAGACCTTAGATTTGTCTAGTACAAGACCCTCATTTTATAATGAAGATACTGAGTCTGAAGCAAGCTAAGTGACTTTCTTTCAGGTTGCACACCTTGGGGGTGTATTTAGGAGTAAAACTGAGGCCTCCTTCCCCTGTGCTGTTTTCAACTACGCCATATTTCCTATTTGATCCATAGTTATGTGTTCAAGAAATATCCTCTTACATTCCATAAGTTTCATTTCTACTCCTTCATGCCTGAGAAATTTATACCACAGTTAATAAGACTTGTTGATAATTAATCTCTCTCTGTCACACGCACTGTGATTATGAGCAAATACAAAATTTTGTGATAAGGACAGTATGTCTCATGCATTACTGCATGTATAAATGTCAAGAAGATCATCCTAGTATCTTAGTTAAGAATGGTCGTTTTTATCACGTGGCATGGAAATTTAAGTACTTGAGAAATAAGTTTGTGGTGATGCTGTAATATGTTAGCAAATTACTTAACTAGTTAGTTACTTTAATAAACCAAAACCAAGCAAAACCTACTGCTGCCGAATTGATTCTGATTCATAACAACCCTACAGGACAGGGTAGAACTGCACACATAGGGTTTCAAAGGCTGTAAATCTTTACAGAAGCAGACTGCTACATCTTCACACGTTCCTCTTGCAGTTACCTTAATTACCTATTGCCATCGAGTCAATTCCGACTCATAGAGACCCTATAGTTACCTTAATAATAGGCAGCTCTAAATATCTTTCTATACAGCTGTGATAAATTTTAAATATGAACTAAACATTTTAAACTTCACTTGATATAGCTGTCTAGTAATATGTGCTGTGGTTAACTATTTTAATATGTTGGACAGTAAAACCGAATGTAACAGTTCTAACATTTCTCATGGGAGTGATTTCGAACAGACATATGTTCTTTATCAGAGTTTCTAGCAGAAATCTTGGAAATCAAGAGGAAAAATATGCTCTATTATATCTAACAGTGCTGCAAACCATAATGGAAAACAACATTCTTTAAAGCTGGGTTTTTTGTTTTGTTTTGCTTTGGCAGCCATGAAACAAGGAATCTGAAACACTAGAGCTGAAGGTGTACTCCTTAATGGAAAAGTCTAGTACTGGCATGCCACAATAGCTAAGAGTCCCTAAAAGTAGAACCAAGACATAAGGCAAAGTCCTTTCTGAAATGAAATTCTCCCTCCTCTGCATATCCTGAAGTTGTCGTTTAGCCGAATGGGTGGATTCTGCACACTCACAGTTTTGTACACTGTCACCTATTGTAATGAACCAAAGTTTTCATTCAAGTGTGAGCAACATGAAGGCTGGTGACGGACTTTGACAATCACTCTTCCCGTTACACAGCAACACTCTTATCATAGCCACGCCAGGAAGGATGTTCAAGGTTTAAGACATCATTTCCCAAGAGAAAGATTTTTGAAATCTTGAAAACTGTTTTTCAATAGGAATAGTGCCTTTAGGAGCAGAAATCTTTAGAAATGTGTATTTTGCAATTTGATGAATTACTGAGGGAAATGAGGAGATGAGGGGGGACGCAGAGGAGGCAGTAAAGGAAGCCTAAGAGGCAATATTCTTATTAGCTCCTCATCTTTTAGGAAGATTAACTTTCCACAAGGATGAGAAAAAAGAACCTAGCCAAGTGTGAAAAACACTTTGTTTGAAGACCATACCTTTCCTGATATAATAAACAAAGCGTCTTTGCCTTGTGCTAATGGAGACAAAAGTTTTTATAATGAAGTGGCAGCCACAAATAGCAATAAAAAAAAATGGTCTGTGTTCACCCGGACTTTTCAAAAGAAGAAAGCTATCATAAACAAGTCATTGAAAATAGATTTTTTTTAGACTGGTTACAGAATCTGGCTTTGTTTTACTAGTGAAAAGAACACATATATGTTCTCCATTGGAAAACAGAACTGAAAGTAACATGAGTTACCTCCTACAACCCATTGAATGAGAAATCCTCAATTCCTTCCTCCTTCAGATTTGATAAAGAGCCTCTCCCCTGCTAGATTAGGGAATGCAAGAGAATCCCTGATGAGAGCCCCCTAGACTTTCACCAGTGTCCCTAAGAATAAAAAAAAGAATAGTGCATTCCAAACAGGACCCACCCTCCCTCAGCTTTTGCTTACCTTAAGCAGAACAATGGACTGGTGAGAAGGAACACAGAAGAAAAATTTACAAAGTAAAATCATTTAAGGTCAAAATTGAAGACAATTAAAAAAAAAAAAAAAGCATGATCCAGCATGAAGATAATGTATACATTTTTACGCAAACCAATGTGTAGTTTTTCTGATTATTCCTGTTAGAGTAATAAGAATCCCTATGTTACTATTTTATGCCAGGGTTTTGGGAATTACAAAGCAACCAAAGTACTGCTATAGATCTAATGAGGAAAGCACCATCTTCACAGAAGTTGAAAACTTATTTATGCACCATCCCTTCCACAAAACTTATCCTTCACATTCTAATGTTTTAAAGTCCTAAAATGTCTTAAACCAAAATCCATTGCTGTAGAGTTGATTCCGACTTATATGACTATGTAAGACTGAGTAGAACTGCCCCCATTGGGCTCCCAAGGAGCACCTGGCAGATTTGAATTGCCAACTTTTTGTTTAGCAGCTGAACTCTTAACCATCAGGCCACCAGGGTTCCTGTGCCTAAAATGTCTTAGAGCTCAACTAATGCAATTCCTACCAAAGCATGAATCCTATGTCAGTTCCCAGTGCCGGGAGTTCTTCTCCCTGGAGTGAGTCAGGATTTCCGGCTGGCATTATTTTCCCGAGATTTCTTCCTTATATTAAACCCAGAATTGCCTCTCACCACCTTCCATCCAGCACACAGAGTTCTGTGAGAAGTCTACTTCCACTAAAATGGTATTTTAACAGAATCCATTCAGAAGGAAAATCTGTGCTACCTTACTGGTGAACTAATCCCAGATTAAACTGTAAATGAATGTGATTTTTTTTTTCTTCCTGTTAAAGGAAGTGAAAAAAGAGTACAATGTCCTTCCTTTGCTTTCTGATGAAAATGTAGTGCATCATTTAATATGCCTGGATATTCGTCAGATTTCTAGTGATTTCTAGAGTTAAAGATTTAAAAGCTTTCTTCTGTGATCAATACCTGAGGCAGAGGCTCTAGTACAGAGATTGCAAAGTGGAAGCCCACAGGCTGAATTCTGCCCTCCAATAAGATCTTTGACACTAGAGTGTTACTGTTGTTGTTGTTGTTAGGTGCTGTTGAGTTGGTTCCAACTCATAGCAACCCTATGTACAACAAAACAAAACAAAGCCTAGTCCTATGCCACCTCGCAATGGTTGTTATACTTGAGCCCATTGTTGCTGACACTGTGTCAATATATCTCGTTGAGGATCTTCTTATTTTTCAATGACCCTCTACTTTACCAAACATGATGTTCTTCTCTAAGGGCTGGTCCCTCCTGATAAACATCCAAAGTACTTGAGGGAAAATCTTGCCATCTTTGCTTTTAAGGAGACTTCTAACCATACTTCTTCCAAGGCAGACTTGTTCGTTCTTCTGGTAGTCCATGGTGTGTTCAATATTCTTTGCCAATACCATAATTCAAAGGCATCAATTCTTCTTCAGTCTTCTGTATTCATGGTTCAGCTTTCACATGCATATGAGGCAAATGAAAATACCATGGCTTGTGTCAGGCACACCTTAGTCTTTAAAGTGACATCTTTGCTTTTTAATACTCTAAAGAGGTCTTTTGCAGCAGAGTTTCCCAATGCAATATGTTGTTTGATTTCTTGACTGCTGCTTGCATGGGCATGGATTGTGGATCCAAGTAAAATGAAATCCTTGACAACTTCAATATTCTCTCCGTTTATTGTGATGTTGCTTATTGGTCCAGTTGTGAGAATTTTTGTTTTCATTATGTTGAGGTATAATCCATACTGAAGGCTGTGGTCTTTGATCTTCATCAGTAAGCACTTCAACTCTTCACTTTCAGCAAGCAAGGTTGAGTCATCTGCATAATGCAGGTTGTTAATAAGTCTTCCTCCAATCCTGATACCAAGTTCTTCTTTATATAGTTCAGCTTCTTGGATTATTTGCTCAACATACAGATTGAATAAATATAGTGAAAGAATGCAACCCTGATGCATACCTTTCCTGATTTGAAACCACACAGTATACTCTTGTTCTGTTCAATTAACTGCTTCTTGGTCTAAGCACAGGTTCCTCGTGAGCACAATTAAGTGCTCTGGAATTCCCATTCTTCAAAATGTTATCCATCCTAGTACTTAGGGTTATTAGGTATTATAATGCTGTCATTACCTGGTATTACCCCTATCTTTGTCTACAAGGAGCACTGCTGGCACACTGGTTAAGAGCTCAGCTGTTAACCAGAAGGTCAGCAGTTCAAATCCATCAGCTACTCCTTGGAAACCTCATGGGACAGTTCTATGGGGTCACTATGATTTGGAATCAACTTGACAGCAATGAGTTTGGTTTTGTTTTTTTGTCTACAAGAGACTCTGTTTGGCTAGATCCAACACAATAACTGAAATTCTTTATTCATAGATGTCATTTTAATACCACGTCATCATAACATTCAAAAACACACATTTGGATGCTTTATTATATTTGATATAATTTTCATTTTGTTGTTTTTATTGTTTTCTATGTTAGTCTTATCTCTAAAATGACTCTGCAATCTCTCTGGGGAGAGGCATTGGCTGATGATGATGATGATGACAACAGTGATAAAAGGACAACAATGATGATAAAGATAATGACGACGGTATTGATAACATACACTGAGAATACACCATGCACCAGATCTCTACCAAGCATTCCAACTGTTTTATTTCATGAATAAATAGTTGATACTATTACTATTTCCATTTTATTAATGAAGAAACAGAATCAGTGAAGTTAAACAAGCTACCTAAGATCACACAGCTACTAAGAGTCAGAACCATAACTTGGATCCACATGACTACAAAGCCTATGCTTATAGCCTTTACACTCTACTACCATCGCCCCAGTGTTTCTATCCTTAGAGTGTTTAGAATAATGCTAGATACAGGGACGGTGTTCAATAAATACTGAAAAGTTGAGAATGTTTGTGATATAAGTCCAGTGACACAAGCATGCTACATATACTAGAAAAGAAATGCCAATATTATAACTATAATATTAAAACACTCAGGATATCACCTCACTTCACAGTATATTATCTAGCCTTAGAATTTCCTCTGTCAGGGAAGTCTAGAAAGATAATTGTAGCAAATACAAGTTTCTTACCTAATATCCATTCTTGCCTTCTGTCTTCTAACACAGCCCTGACTTTGTTCATGACAAACATACTCCCAGTTTAATGATTCATCAGATTCTCTGGTAGCTAGTTCTAGGTCCAGCCAAAGAAATAAGTCTTCTGGGTGGGGCTTTCAGGGAAGCTATTGTTTTCCTCATGAAAAGGTGACCAACTTGGGTAGCATATATGCCTTTTGCCTTTGTCCTTCTCCACTTCATGGCTGAAACATGGGCACAAGGCCTAGTAGATGAGCGCCCACCTCATGAACATGATGACAAAATTCACAGCTTAAGGACAGGAATGAAGGATGCTAAAAGGAGCCTCAGTTCTGCCTACCTCTGAACTTCTTGTCAAGAAAACATAGATCTTTATTTGTAAACTTAATCCAGTCAATTTTCCATTACATACATCCAGGTGCCATCCTAAAGCAAGGACTCAGTGATCAATTATTATATGTTGAATTGTATTCCCTCAATGTTCGTGTTGGAATCCTAACCCCAATGCCTATGATGTAATCCTGTTCAGGAATAGGGGTTTCTCTGTCATGTTAATCAGATCTCACCAGTGTAGGGTGTGTCCTAAACCTAATCACTTCTGAGTAATAAGGAGCAACACAGACACAGAAACAAAGAAGCACAAGGGGAGTGGGAGAGAGACAGATGCAACCTGAGGGTCGCCAAGGAAGTGAGCAACATAAGAGCTATGGAAACTGAAAGAGAGAAGGATCTTTCCTCAGACCTGACAGAGAGAGAGCCTTCCCCTAGAGCTATTGCCCCGAATTTGGACTTCTAGGCCTCCTGAACTGTAAGAAAATACATTTCTGTTCTTTAAAGCCATGCACTTGTGGTATTTATATATAGCAGCACTAAGTAACTGCTGTTGTTAGGTGCTGTTCAGTAGATTTTGACCCTTAGTAACTCCATGTGACAGAGAAGAGCCCAGTAGTGTTTTCTAGGCTGTAATCTTTATAGGAACAGATCACCAGGTCTTTCTCCAGTGGAGCCATTGGCTGCGTTCGAACTGCGAACTTTTTGGTTAGCAGCTGAGCACTTAACCGTTGCACTACCAGGGTTCCTTACTAGATAACTAAGATATCACTAATCCCAAATTATCAACAGGTAGTAAAAGAAGAGTTCAATAAATGCAAATTACACTGTTCCTATGGTATTACTATGCCTCTATCTTGAACCACGGAATTTTTAGATACTTTAAGTCATTCATTCCCTAGCTTTACACTAAGGTTTACATAATTAGATCTATCCTTACTGACTTTTTCTTTAAAGATACTACAAAAGTTCAGGGAAAATAAATCAATGAGTAATGCTAAACTATCCACCTAAAAGAAATTTTTCTAAAATAGTTTTGAATATCAGAAGCCAATATGCAAGTTTTCTTTTTGTTTCCCAATTTCAGAGCTTTCTGACCAACATAGCTTAGAGACCTCATTTGTCCCTAATTGGTTACAGGTGTGCCAAGCTGCTGATTCACCTCAGCCCAAAGGTCAACTGAGTAGGGCCTGGAGTGGCCAGAGTAACCAGAGCCCCCGGGGCTGCCTTTCTCTGACCACATACTTTAGTGTGGTATACAAACACTCTCATTGTCTGTGTACTCCATGACGTGAAAAAGATCAGGAAGCACTATCCTATTTGGTATCTAGGCACTTCCAAAATAATAATGGTAATAAAAGTAAATTTACCTACATACAGAACTGTTTGGACCAAAAATTAGTTCACACACATAAGTCATTTTATTTTCAGCAAAATCATGAGAGGTCAATAGGACAATTATATTTATTATCAAGGTTTAAAGATGCTGAGTAATTTTCCCATGAACGTGCACACACACACACACACACACACTGCTAGGAAATGGCAGAGCCAGGACTTCTTGCATCAAAGAATTCTGCCTCCCAAATCCTACGCTTTCTCTGATACACCTCCCTGTATGACGACGTTCCCTGTTTTCATAGATCTTAGCATTTTGATTTCATTCTCTGAAGAAATTTCAAATGGTTTTCCTTTGTGACCGCCATATAAACACTAATGTATATGGAAACTGATACTCACTTTGAACTTAGCAAGGCTGAGAAAGCATAACACTAATTGGCATATTTAGGCCATACTAATTTTCTTTTTACAGTTCCCCATCTCTGTGTTCAGAGAGCTAGTCCTTGTTAATTTTATTTTGTGTGAGTAGAAAAAAAGAGCTTTGTCCAACACTCCAGAAAAATTTAACTTCCACTAGAGTCTATTAAAAAGATGGCAGATTAAAAAATAAATAGTATGTTGCCATCAACCACGCTTAAGTTTTTAGTGCAGAAAAAGATTGATTTCCTGATTTTATCAAAAGTTAAGATGATAAAAATGAAGCATTATGTAAAAAGCAGAATTCTTACACTGATCAAGTGCCTGTTTTCCATAACTCCTTTTTAACCAAAGTTTCAAAAACCACAAAATGTGCATAGGTGTAAAATAAATTCTGCCATCCACCCAAAAGTCTATATATCAGAACATCAAAAGCATAATACTGTGGACAAATTCACAATAAAAGCCACGCTAACTTAGTTCCAGGACAGATTAAGCACATTTGAAAGTCAATTATTCTACTATATACAGGGATAACCCACCCTCTTCTATAAGACTGAGTCACCACTGCCCAGACATTATTCTATTACTTTTTATCCTGAGATGTAGATTAAACATTCTCCTCGGCAGCCATTTGACTTTTCAACATACTTATGTATGTCTACAGCAGCCAAGTAAAAGTCTATGTCCAGAAATACAGCTCTTCTGGTGGCCACAGAGGCTGATCTGTGTGTGTGTGTGTGTTTCAGTGGTGGGTTCACTTACCACCCTGATTAAACTGTACATCCAAAGTTAAACTAGGCAGCAACATATGCTAGTATCATAGAATAAAATGTCTCTAAAATTTAAAAATATTATAAATTTTCCACAAATCTTATTTTGCAACTGTCAATCTCTAAACTTACAAATTTTCCTGTCATAAGCATGAATGCACAAAAGTGTCTTTAAATGTGAAATTATATTTAAAAGCAAGAAAATGCAATATCCTGAGAAATCATAAGTAAAGAAACTCGTAAAGAATGAAATGCTGGATCAATGAACACCTTGAGCAAATATTAAATGAATAGTCTTATAGCATGGCTTCAATTCCAAAAATAATACGGCAACATATGAATGCTACAAAAAAGCTATCCACATAATCTCTGCTGAAACACACCATCCTTGTTGTCTGTTTCTGAAATTACTCATTTTAAGAATAACTTCCAATTAAATTCTCCTAGACTTCAAATTTACCTTGAATCAAAGCACTGTTCTAAGCCTCTATAAACCATATTAAACCTTTATAAATCAATATTCATTTTTATCCAAACAAGCACATGCAATCACATATAGTACTGTATTTAATGAAATGGGAACAAATTCCACAAGTTTTTCTTAAACAGATTTTAAGCTGACAAACAGGTTCTATAGTAAGCGAAGAAACATTTCATTTGTATGGAAACTACATTCAGTTTCCATCTCATCAGGGTTTCATTTTCCATAACCAAATACAGGGAAGGTCAGCAGTGGGCACAAAACAAAGCACACATGCCCAGAATGCTTAGGTTTACAGCTACGAGGGCGGCGTCTGAGCAATCTGGACACTTCTCCCAAGAGGCACAACAGGGGTCAGGATAAAAAGTTTATAATCTTCCTTAATTGAGCCTTCCTGAAAAGAAAGGTCTATATACACCTATACACCCCATCCCTGCCCCCCACCCCACCACACACACACCCACATACTCATGAATGGATGGAAACTTGGTATGTTTTTAAAGTATTTAAGTTTGCGTATAAGATTTATTAACTTCTCACAAATAGACACACTCAATCTATACTAATGGAAAGTAACTTTACACAAAATATAAATAACAATATTGAATTTGATACAAAGTAACACAGACTAATGCCTCCATGAATTATATTCTAGTTCTTACTGGAAATGAAAACAGGTAGATAATATATTTAAATGTTTCTCCCAAATCAGCATAGCCTACTTTAAGAGGATGTTTGGGTATTATTCGATAATATCAATTAACTCAAATTTAAAATGAAATATGAAAAGTCAAAATAAGGAGCTATTCCTGGAAACTACAATTTTTTTTAATCCTATAACGTTATGTAACTGCTTAAGCAAAAGTTTTGTTTTGTTTTTTGTTTCTTAAGCTTGAAAACGACAACCTCAAAGAGAATTTGTAAACAGAAACACTTTGAATAGGATGTACTACATTTTATTTTTCCTTAAAAATAGTATGCCCTTTGAGTATTTTGCTATTTTAAAAAAGGTTTTGCTCTTAGGGAGAATGAATCCTGACAAGCAGTTAGGAGGTTATTTCACTACCACAACTGGAAAAATAAAAATACTACAATGAAAGCCTTTGCTCTTAAAGGCTGGCTAGCATTCATCAGGCCTCATAAAATTCTAAACAACTCCACAAAGATGGTTACGACCTCTTCCTTAAACAGCTTTTGTTTTTAAACCTATTTTCCATATCAGTGTTGTTTCTGTCCTATATCTTTGTTAAACACTCACCTGTGATTTTTTGCAGCAACGGTGACAACTCTGATTCCTCACAAAAGACGTGGGCCAATGCTTTCTTCACTTTTTCTTCAGCCTTGCCCAGGTCTTTATCCACGGTGAATTCCCCAGTGATAGAATAAATGTATATTAGGAGGATCAACAGCTCCTCAGGGCTATAGTCATCACTGGTCCTCTGGCTAGAAGGCTTAATCATGGGCAGCAGCTGATTTAACACGATAGACATTGCTGACTCCCCAATGCTCTGAAATAAAAGAAGATAACATGAAAATACGTCAATCTTGTACAAAGGTGTAATTTATGCAACAAATTAGTCCAAATATCTTACAAATCTCTGATGTTCACTGTCTAATTCCTTTTATCTGTTTGTTTCTTGTCTTCAAGAGAATACTGCAAGAAATTTGGTAATAAAATTTTTGTTGTTTCACAGACTTAATTTAAAAATGGCTAACCAAGTCGTAGACCTTTGTATATCATCTCCCATAGTAGACAGAGAAAAGTCTACTAATTTTAAGACTAAATATGTGAGCACTTCAGACACTGGAAATTTTTTACAAATATGTATATTTGTAAAAAATATATATATATATATACCTGGATTAAAAAATACAAGTATCTATATATTAAAATGAATGCTGATGCTCCTTCAATGAAATCATCTCAGATTTTACAGCATATTCTTTTAAATATTGTCTATATTGGCAAATATTAGTTAGTTGAAGATATACATATATATTTTTTATAATAACAAAAAGTCATTTTCTGTTAAATGTGGCAAATAGAATAAGGGATCAAATTGGGTAATGTCACTTAGGGTTAAAGATTTTGTTGGGTGCATCTGAAGGTAATTCACCTTACAAATTTAGATTTTTTTTCCTTTTAGCTCTTCCACTAAAGTCTTGAGTGTTATTAAGCAGAAAATTACAAAATTCCTTGCATGTGGTAATAGTCAGCATTACTAAAGTGCATAGCTTCCAAGGAACTATACACATTTCTAGAGTAAATTCTGATACTTTTGGTGACTAGGTAAGTCCCCATTTTAAATAAAGTGATTTAATTTTACCTATAATATGAACCAAAAAAAAAAAAAAAACTTGTTGCCGTCAAGTCAATTCCAACTCATAGTGACCCTATATGATAGAGTAGAACTGCCCCATAGGGTTTCCAAGGAGCGGATGGTGGATTTGAACTGCTGACCTTTTGGTTAGCAGTTGAATGCTTAATGACTGTGCCACCAGGGCTCCTATAATATGAAATAACCCTGTAAAATAAGACACAAGTATATGTATTAAAATGAAGGGCCAAACTTATCACAACTTCCAGCTTTTGCATTATTCATTCAGAAGTGTTCGTTCAGAAGTTTATATGCCAGGGACTATTCTAGGTCTGGGGATATAACAGGGAACACAAAAAAATTTTCTGTCCTCACTGAGCTTATATTCTAGTTGGAAGAAAAAGACAAAGAACTAAATAAGTAAAGCATATAGTATGCTAAACACCAAAAACCTAAACCTATTCCCATCAATTCAATTCTGACTCATAGTGACCCTATAGGATAGACTAGAACTGCCCTATAGCGTTTCCAAGGAGCAGCTGGTAGATTTGAACTGCCAACCTTTTGGTTAACAGCTGAGGTCTTAACTACTGTGCCATCAGGGAGTATGCTAGGTGGTGATTTAAGTATTACGGAAAAAATAAAAGGGAAGGGAGATGAAACTTTAAGGGGTGTGTGTGTGTGTGTGTGTGTGCGCGCGTGTGTGTGTGAGTATGCACTATTTTAAATAAGGAAAGCCCTGTTAAGAAGGGAACACTAAAACAAAGAAAGACCTATAGAAGTTCTCTCTCTCTTTCTGAATGAAGTTGACAGCAAGTAGCTGAATACGATTCTGTATTGAGACAACTATCCAAAACAAGTTTTTCTATTCAAGTCATTTTCACACCTGGAAAAATTTGAATACATCATCTCAGGGTTAAGGTCAACAATTATATTATTTGGTACATGAAAAACAGCTGTTAACCTTTTACTTTCATTGCAAATTTTGGATGTTCACAATGTTCCACACAAAAATAAAATGCTAAGACTTTGGAGTGGATAAGGAAAAATGGAAAAGAACAGAACAGAGATTTTTACTGTTACATGATAACAAGACATGATTTACCAAGTATAAATACACACACTCTTTAAAGGTAGTAGGTGGGGGGCAAAAGGTTTGAAGACATTCTAGGACTGTCCTATAGCCTTGGAGTTTTTTGAGGGAAACCCTCAAGTATTGTTTCTTTGCTTTATAAGCTGCCAAAAGCAGTTTAAAGGAAAGGAGCTATGTGGTTGACCTGTGAAAACAATAGACTTGGAGGCTATTGCTTTGGTTTTCATGTTTTATCACCAACCCTTTGGATGACATTGAACAGTTTCCTTCACTTCTTTGTATCCCATTTCTAGAAAGCAGACATATACATAAACTACCTATTCTAATGGGCCTCTATGGTTTATGCTTAAGAGCAAAAGAATTTTTTAAAGATAGTTATAAAAAGTAAAACAGGGTAAAATAATCATAGTTATTTGTAAAGATTCACTAACCAACATTTGGCCACTAGAGCCTGATTTTGAACTCATAGATCTGAGATGTAATGCTAGAGGGCAAAATCTCTCATTAGTGAAACTCAGCCTACTTCACTTGGTTAGGAAATATTTGTACACATCGATTACTAAAATTGCATTCTAAATCTGCTTAATGTATCCAGGAAGTAAATAACAGAGTTGAATAAAAAACCAAGAATACTAACCAGTCTTAAAAAGCTATATGATTAAGGTGGAAATAAATAGATTCCATTCCAAAAAACCAGGTGTAATCCTGACTATTCTACTAACTGGTCCCTTAACCACTCACGATCTCTTCATCTCTAAAATGACATGATCTGACTGGAAGATGGCTGGGCTCTAAGTCTTATTTGTCCTAAGGTCTCCATTTTTCACCTTCTTCTTCCTTTTCACACATTACCATTGGTGGTGAAGAACAGCAAATCATAATCTCATTGTTGACTACACAAGAAAATATAAATGCTTGAAAAAGGAAAGCTTTACCATAGATACAAAAATAATTACGGACACATGTGTAACATAAGCTGATATGTTGTTGTTGTTGTTGTTAGGTGTCCTCAAGTCAGTTATGACTCATAGCAAATTTATGTATAACAGAAAGAAACAGCGATAGGTTCTGTGCCATCCTCACAGTTGTTGCTGTTTGAGCCCATTGTTATACCTACTATATCAGTCCATCTCGTTGAGGGTCTCTCTCTTTTTTGTTGACTTTCTACTTTGCCAAACATGATGTCCTTCTCCAGTGATTGGTCCCTCTTGACAACACATCCAAAATAAGCTAGATAAAGTCTCGCCATCCTCGCTTCCAAGGAACACTCTGGCTGAACTTCCTCCAAGACAGATGTGTTCTTTCTTCTGACAGTCCATGGTATATTCAGTGCTCCTCTCCAACACCATAATTCAAATGTGTCAATTCTTCTTTGGTCTTTCCTTTATACTGTCCAGCTTTCCCATGCATATGAGGCAATTGAAAATACCATAGCTTGGGTCAGACTCATCTTAGTCCTCAAAGTGATATTTTTGCTTTTTAACACTTTAAAGAGGTCTTTTGCAGCAGATTTGCCCAATGCAATATGTCATTTGATGTCTTGACTGCTGCCTACGTGAGCAGTGATCACATATTTCCTAACTCGGTCCACTAAAAGAACCTAGACATAGTGATACCCCAACAGCAAAAAGCAGGCCCAGCAGCCAGACCTTAGTTTCCAATACCATTCTTCAATTAAAGGAGGAGGAGATTCTTGGAGAAATGGTGATTTAAGCATGGGGAGAAAATACAAGGTGGCCTTGGAAGATCTTGTAGTGCCAGAAATTAAGGAAGTGCTCAAAAACTAGAAAAATGGGAGCACATCAAGAGAGCACGGCAGACAACTGAAGGAACCCCTAATGGCCAAAGGTGGAACAATTTGAGTAACAAAATAAAGTAGTATTGGATTATAGCCCAACATATAAAATAATCATCCATGCATCCATACCGATATAAATGAGTTACTGAATAAATAAATAAATGTGGGAGAAAGGATATATCTTCTTTACTGAAGAATTCTAAATAATTTATGTAAACATTCTTCCCTCCAGGAAGTGGAGCTTAATTCCCCACCCCCTTGAATGTAGGCTGGACTTAGTGACTTGCAAAAAACAGTATGGAAAGAAAAGGGTGTCTGTGTGTGTGTGTGAGTGTGTGTGTGTGTGTGTGTGTATGTATGGTGGGGGGTGGAGGGTTACCTTGATTAGGTGATCAAGGTTAACATCACCAGACCAAAAAAAAAAAAAAAAAACCTGCTGCCATCAAGTCAATTCTGACTCATAGCGAACCTATAGGACAGAGTAGAACTGCCCCATACAGTTTCCAAGGAGTGCCTGGTGGATTTGAACTGCTGAACTCTTGGTTAGAAGCTGTAGCACATAACCACTAAGCCACCAGGGTTTCCAACATCACCAGAGATAAGTAATATTGATATCACATGTCGCTGATACAATCTGATGAGAATGGCACCTCATACTTTTGTGATATTCTTCCCCAAAATCCGTAACCTCACTCTAACCACGAGAAAAACATCATACAAATCCCATTTGACGGACATTCTACAAAATACCTGACAAGTATTCCTCAAAACTGTCAAGGTCATGAAAAACGAGAAAAGACTGGAAAACTGTCACACCCCAGATGAGAGACTAAGGAGACATGACAAGAGAATGTAATGTGGTACCCTGGATGGGATCCTAGAAGAGAATGAGAAAAAACTAATGAAATCTAAAAGAAGTCTGGAGTTTATAATTAACAGTAATGTACCAATGTTGGTTTCCTAGTGCTGACAAATGTGCCGTGGTAATATAAAATTTTAACTATGTACGTGAGGGGTACACAGTAACTCTGTATACTATCTTCACTTTTTTTTTTTTGTAAATATCAAACTATTATAAAATAAAATGTTTACTGAAGGGAGGGAGGAAGAGAAGGAGAGAGAAAGGAAGAAAAAAAGGGAAGCTATTAAGAGACAAATCCAGGCAGCACTTTTGGTCTCCTTTCTTTCAGACTGTGAAAGCCCCAGGGCTCAGTGTGAGGAAGGACTCCTCAGAACCAGAAGCATCAGCCAAGGTAAGGGACTGACCTAGGTAGCAATAGGGTGGTCAATTAGCAAGGATGAAGCAGAGGAAACCCTGTGCTGCCTTGGGTTGGAAGGTGGGCTAGTGCTATCGGTAAAAGTGTGGCCCAGACTGGATGTACATCCACTTTCTGATCTGTGCCAACAGAATGAAACTTTAACATGAAGGAAGGAAAAGAACAGCGACTCGCTAGACTGAAGTCTTTTTAAAGGTAACCCACAGAATCCGAGGACAATTAAGAATGAAGATAGGGGAGTCATATGGCTGGGTTTGAGTCCTGACTATACTACTTACTAGGTATGTGACCTTGAGCTAGTTATTTAACTTCTCCAAGCCTCAGTTTCTTCATCTATAAAATGGGAACAATACTACAAATGCCTGAATATTAGGCGATTCCAAACCAGATTCCTATTTGTATATTATTAGGACAATTGTTTAAACTACTTCATGGTTTAAAATAATTGAGCGAGTTCTCCACAAAGGAGAGCCTTTGCTAGGACTTAAATTTAAAGCTACTCCCTCCTTTCTGATTGGCAATTTAGGTGAAAGGGGCTCTGGTGGCACAAAGGTTAAGTGCTCGGCTGCTAACAAAATGTTGGTTGTTCAAATCCACCCAGCAGCTCCGCAGGAGAAAAGAATTGGCAATCTGCTCCTCTAAAGCTTACAGCCTGGGAAACCCTATGGGGCAGTTCTACCCTATCATATAGGGCTGCTATGAGTTAGAATCGACTCGACAGCACACAACAATGACAACAATTTTGGGGAAAACACTTTACCTTGTATTTGGGGATATAAGATAACAGTCCTGACCTCATAAGGTTGTTCTGAAGATTAAACAATAGAAGTAAGTCACATAGCATATTATTATTATCCTTACAAATGGATCAATAAGCAACATCATGATAAACAGAGAAAATATTGAAGTTGTCAAGAATTTCATTTTACTTGGATCCACAATCAATGCCCATGGAAGCAGAAGTCAAGCAATCAAATGACGTATTGCATTGGGCTGATCTGCTGCAAAGACCTCTTTAAAGTGTTAAAAAGCAAAGATATCACTTTGAGGACTAAGATGCGCCTGACAAAAGCTATGGTATTTTCAGTTGCCTCATATGCACACAAAAGCTGGACAGTGTAAAAGGAAGACCAAAGAAGAATTGATGCCTTTGAATTACGGTGGTGGAGAAGGATATCGAATATATCACGGACTTCCAGAAAAACAAACAAATCTACCTTGGAAGAAGTACAGCCAGAATGCTCCTTGGAAGCAAGGAGGACGAGACTTTGTTTCATGTACTTTGGACATGTTATCAGGAGGGACCAGTTCCTGAAGAACGACATCATGCTTGGTAAATTAGAGGGTCATCCAAAAAGAGGAAGCCCCTCAATGAGATGGATTGACACAGTAGCTGCAATAATGGGCTCGAACATAGCAACAATAGTGAGGCTGGCCCAGGACCGTGCAGTGTTTTGTTCTGTTGTACATAGAGTTGCTATGAGTTGGAACTGAGTCAACAGTACCTAATGACAACAATAATTATTATTACTACTACTACCCACCACTCCCTGGGCTCCTTTCTTACCGAACAGACCTGATTATCATGGTTGGTAAGGGAATGAGATACCTTCTAGAAATAGGAAGTTAGTGGTCTCAAAGGAGGGAGAAACCTGTTGCCATCAAGTCAATTCTGACTTATAGCGACCCTATGAGACAAAAAAAATTTTTTTTTTTTTTATGAGACAGAGTAGAACTACCCTCTAGGGTTTCCAAGGAACAGCTGGTGGATTCAAACTGCTGACCTTTTGGTTAGCAGGTGAACACTTAACTACTGGGCCACCAGGGCTCCAAAGGAATGAGAGGCATCCTACAAATACTGGGTTTGAAACCACATCTTGGAACTTAAATACAACAGTTAGTAAAAGGTCAAAGGCAATATAAACATTATTGAACATTGTCATTAAAAAAGCACACACACAGCAAACCACGACTGAAGCAAAAAACAGCTTCTTTAAGAAGTATCCAGGATTAAATTTCTCATTCATTTTGATATAAATGGGCCTACTAGTAAGAAAAAAAAAAACTAGTAGGAGGTGGAAGACTGGAGCTTCATCTAGAGTGACAAAACCTTTTGTTTATTCTGCAGCTGAGACTCCTGTTATTTTTGAATCAGTCCCCAGTAACTCCAAAAAAAAGGCCCTCTTTGAAATGCATGTTGTCTTTAGGAACGCTAACTTTTGGGTTGAATTAAAACACCTCTGCAAAGTCAGAGTCAGTTTCCATGCCGGCTGCCTCTGCGGGCACCAGGAGCAAAGGGGCCATTCTCCATGTGGCTGCACAGCAGGCGGCTGGCTCCACACCTGCCCCTGTGTGGTGCAGAGTCTGCTGACACTCAGGAAAACTCCAGGCACTCTAAACCGCTGCACAGAACCCATCTCTGCAACTCATCTAAGCCTCAGCCCAGCCGTGTGTGCAGGCTCATGGCGTGCTGCCAGCGGAGGCCTGAGGGAGTGCCTGAGGCCCTTCTGCCCAAAACATCATTGCAAGCAAAAGAGTTTGCCATGAAGTTTAAGTTTCATAATTAAAGCCACTTTGTTTCTCTGGGGAAGAGACTTTTTTATATTCTCAGGCAAATGCAAAAATGTAAGTTGGTGTGTGTAAGGATGATTCATTGGTGTACTCATGAGTTTACCAACAAGTGTTCACTGTGTACACACTATCTTCCAGGCACTATGCTATCCTCTGACATACAAAGAACAGAGAGCAAGATACAAGATTCAAGGAGGTGACAGGTGAGTGGGGGTAGGAATAAACAACAACAACAAAAAAACCAAACCTGATGCCGTCCAGTCAATTCCTACTCATAGTGATCCTATAGGACAGAGTAGAACTACCCCATGGGATTTTCAAGGAGCCTTTGGTGGATTTGAACTGCAGACCTTTTTGTTAGCAGCCAAACTCTCAACCGCTACGCCACCAGGGGTAGGAGTTAACAGCTGTAAATGCAGTAAATCAGTGCTTTAGAAGAGGTAGCAAGTACTTTGGGAACACGGTGGAGAAACATCTAAATCCTGGAAGTGACAGCATCTCAACTGAGTTTTAAACAATCAGCTTGCAATATCAGGGAAGAGCAAAACCCTCAGAAATGAGCCATGGAATAAGATCCTTCCTTCATTCCTTCAACAAAAACTTAATGCTTACTTACTAAGAGTGGAGGTAGGCAGAATAATGATCCTCCAAAGAGGTTCATGTCCTAGTCCTTGGCACCTGTGAGTATGTTACCTTACATGGCTTAAGGAACTCTGCATATGTGATTAAGTTTAGAGATCTTAAAATGGGGAGACTGTCCTGGATTATCTAGGATTATCTAGGTGGGTTCAATCCAATGAGTCCTTAGAAGCAAAGGACCTTTCCTAGCTATTTCAGAGAGATGCAATGATGAAGAAGGGTCAGAGAGAGGCAATGTTCCTGGCTTTGAAGATGAAGAAAAGTGGCCACAAGCCAAGGAATGCAGGCAGCTTTTAGAAGCTGGGAAAGGCAAGGAAATGGATTCTCTCCTAGAACCTCCAGAAAGGAACGCAGCCCCGTCAACACCTTGATGTTAACCCAGTGAGATTTGTGTTCTGGCATTCAGAACTGTAAGATAATAAATTCGTTTCATTTTAAGCCACTAACTTTGTGGCAAATCTCTACAGCAGCAATAACCGGTGCCATCAAGTCAATTCCAACTCATAGCAACCCTATAGTACAGAGTAGGAGGGCCCCATAGGGTTTCCAAGGAGCGACTGGTAGATTTAAACTTCCAACCTTTTGGTTAGCATGCGAACCCTTAAGCACTGCGCCACCAGGACTTTGAATAATAATATAGGGCAATGGTTTTCAGCGTGATCTGTAAAACTCTGAGTTCCCAAAGACCCTTTCAGGAGGTCCAAGAGATCAAAAGTATTTTTATAATAATGCTAAGAAATCCTTAGTATTATTATAAAAATATAATAATACATATACCGTGGACTGCCAAAAAACAAACAGAAGCCTGTCTTGGAAAAAGTATGGCCAGAATGCTCCTTAGAATCGAGGATGGTGAGACTTCATCTCACATACTTTGAACATGTTATCATGAGGGACTAGTTCCTCACAGAAAAAGAGGAAGACCCTCAATGAGATGGACTGACGCGGTGGTTGCAACAATAGGCTCAAACATAGCAAGACTGTAAGAATGGCGCAGGACCAGGCAGTGTTTCGTTCTGTTGTACACAGGGTGTCTGTGAGTTGGAACCAACTCAACAGCACCTAACAACAACAACAAGAAGACATTCTTTGCCTTTTTCACTGTGTTGACATTTGTACTAACAGAACAAAAGCAATGGTGAGTAAAATTGCTGATATCTTAACACAGATAAAGCCAGTGGCTCCAAATTATACTAATGGTCATTGTATTCTTTACCACTATCTTACGTACTCTCAGTTGGGGGAGGGGAGCAAGTTTCACCTAAGAATACCTTGATGAGGCAATAAAAAGTATTAATCTTATTAAATCTCAGTCCTTAAATAAACATCTTTTTAATATTCTGTGTGACATAATGGGAAGCGTGAATTAAGCACTTCTGTTGTATTGGAAAGTACAATGAAAAAAATATATATTTTTTGTTGTATCGGAAAGTACAATGGTTATCTCTAGGAAAAGCACTTGCACAATGGTTTGAGCTGTCAGCTAATTGCTTCTCTCGTGCAACACAATTTTTACTCAAAAGAATAACAGAGAAACTGTGACTGATTACTAAGACTTGGGTATTTGGCAATAATTTTCTCAAAAATAAGCAAAGTGAGCCTGTCCCTTCAAGGAAAACAACAGACTTTTATTGTTGATGATAAAATTCTGGCTTTTAAGTAAAAATTCAGATTTTGGAAAACTTGTATCTGCCACTGCCAGATTCTCTGTATATAGAGACTTTTCTGATGAGATCAGTGGTGACATTAACAAATGGGATTTTTTTTTTGCCTTGCATAATGAAATGTGTCAACATTTGGAAGATCTGAACTAATATTTTCCAAATGAACAATGCATAGAAAAGCAGGCATAGGTAACAGAGCCATTCAAAATACAAGGTAGACCAATGAATTTTAATGTAACAGAGTAGGAAAAGTTCATTGACATGGTTTCAGGTTCCATACTGCAGCTTACCTTTCAGAAACTACCACTTGTAAAGCTTAGGTGTAGTATCAAAAAAAGAATATCCACAAACATCTGAAAAGGTATCAAATATTCCTCCCATTTCCAACTCTGTGAGGCTGGATTTTTTTTCATGTAATTCAACCAAAACAGCATAAGACAACATATTAAATGAAGAAGCAAATATGAAAATCAAGCTGTTTTCTACTCAGCCAGACAATAAAAAAATTCATAAAAATATGAACCAATGCCATTTTCACTTATTTATTTCTAATTTGGAAATACAGTTATTTTCTATAGAAATAAATTATTCGTATTAGCATTAATATGTTTGTTATAATTCTCAAAGGAATTAACACGTCTTAAACTTTTCTCAGTTTTAATTTCTAACACGGTAAATATCAATATTTACCAATTTAACGTGGTCACATCCTAAAAAGAAAGCTGGTTACTTTCTACTCTTTTTCCCATTCCCATAACTGAAATGCAGAAAAAATGTGTTAGGCCAGCTTCAGCTATGTTCTTAGAGAAGAAGGCAGAGCAACATGATAGAAGGAAGATGAGTTCCCTAGATCAGAGCATCTCAAAATTTAATGTGCATGTGGACTCCCAGGGACTCTTGCTAAATGCAAATTCTGATTCATTAGGTCTGGGATTGGTGCTGAATATTCCGCATTTCCAGCAAGTTCCCAGGTGATGCCAATGCTGCTGGCCCATGCACCACATTTTGAGAGGCAAGGCCCTACACAATGAGAAGAGCAGAGCTGTTAGTCTGGACTGGACCACCCACCTATTTCTAGACTGCAATGTAAAAGGGAAATAAACTCTTCTGAGTCACTGTATTCGTGGGTTCTTTTGTTCTGCACCTTAATTTGAATTCTCACTAATACAACTCATGTATCTCCAGTCAAATCTCTCTCTGTTCCTGCAAGTCTGTATGGCTAACTGCCTATTGGATGTCTCCACTTGTATATCTCATCTGCAAATCTAATGCAAAATTTAGATAAATGGAAACAATGATTTTTAGCCCCAAAGCTGCTCTTCATTCTGTATGTCCTATACTGCTATAGGGTATCATCATTCTTCCAGTTGAGCAAGTCAGAAAGTTGGACTCTACTAGAGCTCGCCTTATCCCTGCCACATCAGATCAGCCATCAAGTTCTGATGATTTTATGTATCCATTTCCTCTTTTCCGTTCCTGCCTCTACCACCAAGCTGCAACTACCATAATCTCTAGCCATGAATTACCTCATTCTAAAACAAAAATTTGATGCACTTAAAATTAGTCAATGGTTTCACTGCCCTCCAGATAAAGTCCTGAACATGACATATGCATTCCTTTGACCTTCATGGCTGCAGTGGATTAATTACTGTTGTGTGTGGCCTTTCTAGCCATGGTCTTGTAACTCCCACCCAGGTGAGTGTGTGATAGGGTAATTGTGGCCTACCAAGGGGATTGGTCAGTTTTGCCTTAAAAAAGACCCAATTCCAAAGCAGAGAGGAGGTGCCCACCACCACAGAGGAAAGAGAGACCAGCAGAAGAGACCCAGCAGCAGAGGCCCAGCAGTGGAAGACGGAGCAGTAGGCTTCCTGGCCCACAGAGACAGAAAGCTGAGTGCCTTTGGGTGGAGACTCAGGGCCAGGAAGAGGCGTGCCTGCAAGCACAGCTGGGGAGAGGCTATCCTGATGAAAGAACTGTATCCTGAGCGTTTTTGACCCTGAACTGTGACTGAGACTTCCCTAATAAACCCCATAATTGTGAGAATGGTCTGTGAGTTCTGTGTGACCATTGCAATGAATTATCAAACCCAGTAGAGAGTGCTGTGGGAGGGACAGTTGGTGTCAGAATTGGTAGAGATGGCAGAGATAGGAGCCTTGTCTGGCCTCCATCTCATGGGAGTCAGCCTTGGGCTGTTGATCTTGTTTCTCCTTACCCCTTTGTGGAGTCGGAGGAAGTCAGACACATCCCCCAAACTGTTTTTTACAATGGTCCTAACTGTTCAGCCTCATCCATCATGAATCCTTTCCTCATGGCTACACTTCAGCTTTACTGAACTACTTCCATGAGCTTTTGTGCTTTTGTACATGCTTACTTCCCTCTTCCCCACCTTCCCCACTTCACCTCATGAGTAAACTCAAATGACTTTCCCTAAAAAAAAAAAAAAAAAAACAAAGTCCATTGCCATTAAGTAGATTTGTACTCGTGGCAACCCCATGAATTACAGAGTAGAACTGATCCACGGGATTTTCTTGGCTATAATTTTACAGAAGCAGATTGCCAAGCCTTTCTTCCACAGTGCTGCTGAGTGGGTTCAAATGGCCAACCTTTAGGTTAGTAGGTGAGCACAAACCAGTAGAATTGCTCCACCTACGGATCTTACCTGAGTGCTTAAATATGGCTACTTTGCAATCCCAGAGAGGACTCTATTTCCCTCTACCGTGGGTTTTATCACATTGAATTTAATTATTTATTCATACCTAGCTTTCTTCTAAAACTGAGAAACCCTTGATGGCAAGAACTACATCTTATTCCAAATGCACCTTGCTCATTTTTTGAACATAGTTGTAATGAAAAAATCCTTGCCTTTATAATGAAGTAGCTGATACCAGAAAAAGAAATTAAAATTTATAAAGATATAATTGTATATTATCTCATTTAATCCTCCCAATTACCCTGTAAAAAAAAAAAACCCTGTAACACAGGTATTATTTCAGATGAGAAAACAGAGGTAGAGAAGGGTTTCTTGTCAAGGACAAAAAACCAAAAAAAAAACAAACCCAGTGCCGTCAAGTCGATTCCGGTTCATAGCGACCCTTCAGGACAGAGTAGAACTGCCCCACAGAGTTTCCAAGGAGCGCCTGGTGGATTTGAACTGCCAGCCCTTTGGTTAGCAGCTGTAGCACCTAGCCACTATGCCACCAGGGTTTCCATGTCAAGGACATCAGGTGGTAAATAGTTGAGCTAGGGATCCAAACCCAAGACTATCTCCAAAATTCACACCTGGTCCACTACACTGCGTTTCCTTTCCAGTGCTTCCCAGTCAGAAAGAAATGTAGGTTCAGGCAGGGGGAATCCGGACTCTCAGGAGAGGGTACCAGACCAGGATTCTGACCAGGACAAAGAGCCAAGGAAACCCAGCTAACAGGTGAATCAAATAGAGCAAGACCTGCAGTGAGCTAACAACATAACAGGTGTGATCTACTAACTTGCAGCTCCTTAGAGCTTGTATGACTGGTCCTAAAACCTCAGTCAGGTTAAAACTTCAGGTGGAGGGGTATGTGGTTTCAGCTACAAATGTTAAGCAGACTTGCCCATTCAGGCCAGTGCCCGCAGCCAATGGCCTCCAGTTTCTGTAGTTGTCAACCCACTGTGTGCTGTACAAACAGCAAAATTTTTGATGTGCACCACTATGTGAGAAAGGATAGGAAGCTCCAGAGAGAAATGCACAAAAAGGGATCAGATGATGAAGTCATCAAAGACGGTAGAAATGTTCTCTAGGGACAGCTGCTTTGAAAAAGCGCATGAGGACTATGGTATGGACTTCAGGGGAGAAGCAGCAGAAAGAGAGTGGCAAATCAGTGGTGTGGAAACTGTTTGAATAGGTTCAGTTCCCTTAGCAGCTGCCTCAATGGCCTGGCATTATGTAAAGGGCACTCTTCCTTTGTATGACTGTTAACAGCTAACACACAAGGAGCGCTTACCACATGCCAGACACTACTTTGAGCACTGTACATGGATTGACACATTTAATCCTCACAATAAACCTATGAGGTTGAAATTATTTTTATTCCCATTTTACAGCTGAGGAAAATGAGGTACAATGAGATTGAGGAATTTGTCTAACTGCCACCTCTAGCACCCACTCACTCTGTGTCTCTGTCTTCAGATGCAGGCTTTATTGAGCCTGGTTCTTGCATCTTTGTCTGCTTCCCTGAACCAAAGGTTTCACACACTCGCTTGCTTCATGAGATTGCCCTCAGCCCGCAGTTAGCCTCTGCTTCCCAGGTTCAGCTTCCAGCATCCATTCTGACTTCTTCAGTAGGTGGTCAGACAGAAATAGCCACAGAAGCCAGTGATAGGCCAAAACCACCTAAACAATGAGTGGGAGAAGGAGGAGAAGGGAAGACTTTCCTAGTTTATAGTCTCTTCACTGAAAGCCATTTTTTTCAGGTAGGAGGATACGTAGACAAAAAGGGTGAGGAACACATATAGAATAAAGGAGAATATGGAGAATCTGCATGAAAGAAATACTACATTCTTTAAATTATCCACAAATATTTATAGGATTACTACTATATGCCATATTTGTTATATGTTCTAGGAGGATATATCAGTAAACAAAACAAAATTCTCATCCTCAAGGAGACTGAGATAGACAATAAGTAAATAAATATATAAATTTGTCATGTCGGGTGATGATAAGAACTATGCGGAAAAATAAACCAGGGTAAAGGGGATTGTGGTAGGCAGAATTCTAAGATGACTCTCAAGTCCAAGATCTTACATAATGCCCTACATATTGGGAATGTGGGAGGGACCTGTGAATATAATAGGATACCTTCATGATCACATTACATTGTATTACACAGTTGACTTTAAGAAACAGAGCTTAGTTTTGATGTTGCTGTTGCTGTTAGGTGCCATCGAGTAGGTTCTGACTCATAGCGACCCTATGTATAACAGAACAAAACACTGCCCAGTCCTGTGCCATCCTCACAATCGAGTCTTAACTAAACTGGATAAGCCCTTAAAAGGGGCAGTGCCCTTCTTGGAGAAAGAGATTTGAAGTAGGAGAAGGATTAGCCACCAGGGAGATCCTTCGTTGCTGGCTTTGAAGATGGAGAAGACCATGTGGCGAGGAGTGCAGACACATCTAGCAGCTGAGATGAGACCCCAAGTGACAGCCAGCAAGTAGAGACCTCAGTCCTACAACCGCTAGGAACTGGA
Organism: Elephas maximus indicus; assembly: GCF_024166365.1. Taxonomy (NCBI): domain Eukaryota; kingdom Metazoa; phylum Chordata; class Mammalia; order Proboscidea; family Elephantidae; genus Elephas; species Elephas maximus. The sequence goes on along the minus strand of NC_064823.1, from coordinate 108,553,239 downwards.
TTCTGGCAGCAACCTGACAGAGCTCAGAAGAGGACCTAGAGCTCCAGGTGAGAATGCAGCCCAGATGACAACTTGATTTTTGTCTTGTGAACCCTGAGCTGAGACCCACCCATGCCATGCCCAGAATTCCGACTTATAGAACTGTAGGCTAATAAGTTTGTATTGTTTTAAGCTGCTAAACTTGTGGCAATTTGTTACACAGCAATAGAAAACTAATACAGGAATAGAGAGTAATGGGTGAGGGTTGTGTTATTCTAGTTGTGATATTTGAGAGAAGGAAAGAAGAAAAAGAGGAAGGGAAGGTGGAAGAGAAGGAAAGAAAGAAGAGAAGGGAAAGCAGAAGGGAGCAAGGGAAGGAGGGAAGGAAAGAGGGAGAGAGAGGAGGAAGGAAGGAAAAAGAAAGAGGTCACTCATGTTAATATCTCACAAAAAAGGTGTTCTAAGCTAAGGGAACAGCAAGTGCCAAGGCTCTGCAATGGAAGCATGTTTTCTGTGTTTCTGGAGCAGTAAGGAGACCGCAATAAGGAAGTGGGAGGGTGGTAAGAGAAGAGACAGAGAAAAGGACAGATCATTCAGGACCACATAGGCTATTGCTAAAACTTTTGCTTTACCTCCAAAATGGAAGTCATGGGGGTTTGTGAGCAGAGGAGGGACATGCTCTCACTTTCGTTTGAAAAGGATATCACTCAGGCTGTCATGAAGAGAACAAATTGTGGTGGGGAAGGGTAGAAGCAGGGAGACAATTAGGAAGCAATTTCAATAATCCATGAGAGAAATGACGTGTCTCAGACCAGGGTAGGAGCACTGTAGGTAGTGTGAATCAGTTAAATTTTGAAGCTACAACCAGCACAACATGTTTATGAAGTGGATATAGGCTGTGAGAGAAAGAGAGCAGTCTAGAATTAACCCAAGGTTCTGGCCTGAGCAAACAAAAGCATGGCAGCTGAAAGCAGGAGGAGATGGTTCAAAGGAGATAACAGAGAAGGCCGAACTGAAGTAAAATGTAAGGATGGGGCAGGTATAAGTATTTTGGGAAGGGAGATATCTAAGCTCAGGACAGAGAGAAAGGGGACCTGAATTAAGGGTAAGATTCTGTAGAGAACAAAATAATGGCTTGAGTAATAGGCAAGAAAGCTAAAATATACCAAAAAGATTTAATACAGAAAATAAGCAGGTGTAAAGAAACATGGACAAGCTAATCCCAAAGCATAAACGTGTTTCTTAAAATGTATCCCCATAAGGGGCTCTTGGAATGAGCTGGAATTCTGTGTCTGTGGAGCAGTGAGAAATGGAGATGTCCTCAGCGGAAGTGAAGCCAGATTCTACGGTCCTATTAAACTCGCCATTAGGGAAAAAGTGTTTTATCCACACAATGGAATACTACACAGCAACGAGAAGGAATGATCTATAATTTCATAAAACAACAATATGGATTAATTTCACAAATATTAAATGAAAGACAGCAGACAAGAACATATTATATGATTCTATTTACATAAAAAAAACTAGGGAAAACTAATCTACATTTTTAGAAGTCCCTTTCCCTTGGGACAGGAGAAAGACGTGGCAGTCTGCTTCCATACAGATTTATAGCCTTGGAAATCCTATAGGGCAGTTCTACCCTGCCCTATAGGGTCGTTATGAGTCGGAATCCAATGGATGGCAATGGGTCTTTTTGTTGTTGTTGTTTATCCCTTGTCAGGATAGTAACTGGGAGGCAGCAAATGGGGAGCTCCTGGGGTCCCTCGTAATGTCCTGTTTACTGATCCGGATACTGATTACACAGATGTGTTCAGTTAGAAAAAATTCACTGAGCTGTGCATTCATGACACGTGTACTTTCCTATATTATATTTTACTTCAGTAAAATGTTTTTAAAATGCCATTCTACCAGGCCCCATTTCCTGCGTCCTGGGAAGAACAGAACCATGTACTTAGAGTTCTTGTTACAGATTAGCATTTATCCAAAGCAACAGAAGGAAAACATGAGAAGCTTACAGGATTCATCAAATAATCAGATTCAGCTACACTTACCTTTCGCTAGGGGAAAAAGGAAGGGCCTTGATTTCAGAGTAAGATGGAAAAAACAATTTTCAATCGCTGTTCAGTTTAAAGCACACATATGTTTTATGGGGGATATAAACTTTTTCAGTAATGTTTTTTCTCCATCTCTCGGGAAATTATGTTATGCTGTTTCTCAAACAGAACTGCCAAGTTGAAGAGGCGATTTTCTGTAAACAGGCCAGCTGGGCCATAAGCTGCATGAAATAAGGGACAGGCTCCTCCTTCAGAGAGCAGAACACCATGGGGAGCTGGAAGTGTGCATCCAACAAAAGCGCCAGACATTTGTCTTTATCTGGCCACCTTTCATGATTTAAGAGCTCTCATTGCCATGTTATCATCAATCAATTACAATGATTGAGCGGCCTCTAAAAACCTGAGTTTTTAAAATGTAACTATCTGTGACTTAAATTTCCTGCTGGTTCTGTTGGCCCCAGGTTAGGCCTGTTTGTCTATCATCAAGGGAGCCAATAAAAATAATAAAAACAGGTCAACACTGAGCTTTCCAAAGCCTCCATAAAAAATTTCACACTCCTCCAATCAGCGCCAACCTGATGTAGCCACTCTTTGCTTGAGCTCTCAGTCAGCTCTGCCTTTATTAACAAAATATTCCATAGAATGCATCCGTCACTGCAAAATCTGTTGTTCCTTTTTCTTGTTTGCTTGATTTCTTGCTTTTGAATTTGGATATGCAACAATTTTGCAACTCTTATCAGACAAATGAAATGATGTCATTTTGCTGACTTTAGCAAAGGAGCTGCATTTTTGGCAAATTAGGGTCTGTATGAGAAGGGAAAAAAAATACAAATTTTAGCTATCTTAATGGAGAATGTGATACTACACTCCCAGGCCTGTGCTAGAATTTGACTCCCAGGATCCACAGAACAAAGCACAGACTACTGAATGGACAGAAGGGAGAGAAAAGCGGCGTAGGCACTAGGGGAAAATGTCAGCGTAAAAGCTGTCTGTGAAAACCAGAACAAGTTATCTTAAGTGCTATTTCAACACATTTCATATCGCTTGATGGGAAGTAAGAAGAAGGGCGCTGCACTACCCAAAGCCTCAAGCTCCCTTATGAGAGTGACAAGCAATGCAGAATGTCTATTCAGTGACAAAGCACCATTTCTCATAACTGAGACTTGTCCACAGGAACTCGTAGGCTCATGGGGCTGAGACAAGGCCCTAGAACCCCTCCTGGGAGCATCCCAACCAGAATCTTGCAGATGGCTAGACCAGGCCAATCACGAGCGTGGCTACTTGGAAGCAATGCTGGAACAGTGTCCTCTGCTCCAGAGGGAAAGTCTAGACAAGCTCCAGAAAAGCCCGAGTGCCAGAACGGGGGCTCAAAGGCAAAACCATGAAATTTGCCTTTAGTGGTCTCCACTTGCCTGTCTCTGACTTGCCCTTCCCCTGTCTCCACCAAGTACCCAGAACTCACTCATGGTTTCTTTGTTATCACAAACAAATGAAACATTCTTCCTCTAAGAAATGAAGGAATAGTTTAACTCTTCTAAGAGGAATCTGTCTTTTAAAAGAAAAGAAGAGAGACAGAACCTAAGAGGAAGTGAGATGACTCTTTAATGATTACATTTCTGGTTCCATGGTTACTGTTGTTGTGTGCCGTCGAGTCAATTCCAACTCATAACAACCCTGTAGTTGAGCAGTAATTTGGCATAGAAAGCCTTTCTAGATCCCCTCAAATCATATTTTACAGAAATTGATTGAAGGCTACTTGAAAATGTTTTTTCCTCTTTTCAAAATGCACTAGTGTTGATTCGGCAGGTGAACATCTCATTTCCTTAAAGGGACAACACCAAAAGCTGTAATTTAAGTCCCAGTCTACCACTTGCCTGGCAGAGTATTTAACGTCTGTGGTGAGGTATGTGGAGGATAACTTCACGTACCTCAAAAGGCTTTCAAGTGATATAAATGAGATGATCACTCTATAAACTGTAATAAATTCTATACTTGCTTTACCATTACATTTATTACTATTTTATTAATTCCTCTTCAAAATCATGCTTCTACTTAGAAAGAGACCGGCTGTACTAGACATATTTACATACATGCTTCTAAAGATTCACCTGCCCACAGTGCTCTACCCAACCCACTCCGACCTCATCCTAGCACTGCCAACTAACTCAGCCTTCCCCAAGGACAGCTTTGGTATGGCTCCAACACACCCACTATGGTGGAGCCACAGCAGCTTCATGCCTAGGTCCAACCCAATTAGTCCTACGGAGGCTCTGGCTTCCCTCGGTAGAGAGTCCTGAGAACACCATGTGGAAGTGAGTATAGTTAACAGGACTTGATGAACTTTAAGACCAGTGAAAGACAGGGTGACTGAAAAGACCTGACAGATAAATTCCTTACCCGTCAATCAATCCAAGTAGCAATAGCGCTAAACAGCCTCTCCAGAGCTATCCCCTGTGATGGAACAGCCAGCTGTGTTTCTTGTGAGGCTACGGCCAGCTCAGTAATGTATCCCCCTGTATTTGTGTTGCTTTCTTATGGGAGTGACAAGCAGTGCAGAATTTCTACTCAGTTTCTTTTCTTTTAACAAAGCAGCGTCCCTCATATCCATGACTTGCTGACTCATTTTTCCATTTTCCCTCACTCTTGCCATTCAGGATTCTATCCCCCTCCCACCTCCCCTTTAAAGCATTACCATGTAAATTTCTCCTCCAGCTTCATTTCCTAGGAAAACAGGACAAAGATACTTTAAGAAGCCACAAATAAGAATTAGGCAAGCAGAGGGGTCCGACTGAGTGTATGTGTGTGTGTGTTGTCTCTGTAGTTGCATACTTGTATACATTTTGGAATAGAAAGTTCTTGCCCGTGTTCAATCAATGAAAAACAAACACTAATCAGTGTGATTAAAAGAGTCTAATTACTGTTTTAAGTCTGATGGAGTTTTAGTCCCAGAGAGTTATGGTGTGCAATGAAATCTACACTCCTTGCACTGAACTATAAGGCCCTACATGATCAGACCCCTGCTTCCCTCTCCAGTTTTATCTAGTACCATTCCCTCTCCCACCACCATTCTTCCCTCCCTCCACCCAGGATGCTCCAATCACTCTGGCCACCATTCAATTCCTTGATTGCTCTAATGCTGTTCCCTCTTCAGGGCCTTTGCACTTACAGTTGTTCTCTCTGCTTAGATGATCTTTTCTAGATATTTCTATGGGGAAAATTCATTGAGTTGATGAGAGGATTCTATCTCATCCTTCAGATTTCACCTCAGCTGTCACCTTCTCAGAGATCTTTTCTGCCCATACTGTCTAAAGTAGCACGCTTTTCTAGCCCCGTTCTTTAAACCATTATATTATCTTCATAGCTTTTACTGTTATCTGGAATTCCCTTAATTATTTAGTTGGAAAGGTGGTATTGTGTAAATGAATAAACTCCTTACTTTCACCTTTCAAGAATCAGAACTGTCTGTGAACATTTAAAATTAAAAAAAAAAAAAACAGTATTAGGTAAGTGCTGTTGCTATCTAAGGAAATGAGAGTGGGTATTTTAAACTTGCACTATCCAATATGGTAGCTCACATGTAGCTAGTGAGGTTAGCTGAAACTAGCTATTGAAATGTAGCTAGTCCAAATTGAGATATATCATAAATGTAAACTATATACTAGATTTTGAATAGTTAAAAAAAATGCAATATATCTCATGGATAATTTGTATTGATTTATGTTGAAAGATAATATTTTGGTTATTTTAGATATATTTGGCTACATAAAATATATAATACATGGTTAACATTAATTTTACCTGTTTCCTTTTCTTTTAATATAACTATTAAAAACCCAAATGTAAAGTTAGATGTGTGGTTTACACTGTGGCTCACGTTATATTTTTACTGGAAGGCACTGCTCTAGAGTCTAGTACCCTAACCAAAACTCCAAGTCCCAAATCGGGTATTCAAGAGTTACTGAGTTAGATATGACATATATTTTCACATTTAATGTTAATAACCCTCAATGCAGGATATTTTGTCTTTATTGTACTGACAAGGAAATTAAGGTTTGGACACAGAGTAAATTGCCCAGGGTAGAAAATGAAGCACACAGAGCAGCCAGACTTCAAGCTGGACTTTGAAACTGTGATAGACTAACGGCATCCAAAAATGCCCAGGTTCTAACCTCCAGAATCTGTGAATATGTTACCTTCCATTGCAAAAGAGTCTTGAGATTGGGAGATTATCCTAGACTACCTTGTGGACCCAGTGTAATCACAAGGGTCCTTGTAAAAGAGAAGAAAAAGGATCACATTTAGAAAGAGGAGATATGATAGCAGAAGTAGAGGTTAGAGTAATTCTCTTTGAAGGCGGAGGAAGGGGCCATGAGCCGAGGAAGGCAGGCGGCCTCTGGGAGCTGGAAAAGGCAAGGAAACAGAGCCCTCCCTAGAGCCTTCAGAAGGAATGCAGCTCCACCAACATAACGATTTCAGTCCTGTGTTATGGATTGAACTGTGTCCTCAAAAATATATACGATGTAAATCCTAATTCCTTTACCTGTGGTTGGAGCCCTGGTGGCACAGTGGTTAAGAGCTATGGCTGCTAGCCAAAAGGTTGGCGGTTTGAATCCACCAGCTACTCCTTGGAAACCTTATGCGGGAGCTCTACTCTGTGCTATAGGGTTGCTATGATTTGGAACTGACTTGAGGGCAACAGGTTTGGGTTTTGTTTGTTTGTTTTTTGTATACCTGTGGTTATAATGCCATTTGGAAATGGGTTTCTTTTTTACGTTAATGAGGCAGTATTAGTGTAGGGTGTCCCTTAAGAGATACAAAAAAGCAGGTTAAGCAAGCAAGCAAGCACAGACTGAGAGGAAGATACAAACCACACAGTTGCTAAGGAATCTAGGAATTGAAGCTGCAAAGAGACAAAGACCTTCACACTGAGTGGACAGAGAGAAAGACTTCCCCTAGAGCCAGTGCCCTGAATTTGGACTTATAGCCTCCTAAACTGTGAAAAAATAAATTTCTATTCGTTAAAGTCATCCACTTGTGGTGTTTCTGTTATAACAACACTAAATAACTAAGACAGTCTTGAAAAACCCACTTTGACTTCTTATCTCCAGAATTGTAAGACAATGAATTTGTGTTATATTAAGCTACTAAGATTGTGGCAATTTACTACCACTGCAATAGGAAACTAATGCAGAAAACAACTGAGTCAGGAATTTGGATTCTGGTAAACGTGCTAAATTGCAGTCATGGTCTGAGACTAAAAGTCAGGAAATAACAATAATGATCGTGATTATGGTTTTAGTATATAAACTTATCCCCAAACCAATAAAACTTATCAAAAGCATTATTTTAACAATAAAATACAGGCATACCTCATTTTATTGTGCTTCGCTTTGTTGCACTTTGCAGATATTGCATTTTTTACATATTGAAGGTTTGTGGCGACCCCGCATCAACCAAGTCAGTGCCATTTTTCCAACAGCATGTGCTCACTTCATGTCTCTGTGTCACATTTTGGTAATTCTCGCAATATTTCAAGCTTTTTCATTATTATTATATCTGTAATGGTGATCTGTGATCAGTGATCTTTGATATTACTACCGTAATTGTTTTGGGGCACCATGAACCAGATCCACATAAGACGGCAAACTTAATCTATAAATATTGAGTGTGTTCTGACTGCTTCACTGAACGGCCATTCCCCTGTCTCTCTCTCTCTCCTAAACCAAAACCCAAACCCACTGCCGTCAAGTCAATTCTGACTCATAGAGACCCTATAGGACAGAGCAGAATTGTCCCATAGGGTTTCCAAGGAGCAGCTGGTGGATTCGAACTGCCAGTCTTTTGGTTCCCTCCCTCTCAAAGGGCCTCCCTATTCTCTGAGACACAAAAATATTGAAATCAGGTCAACTAATAACCACACCATGCCCTCTAAGTTTCAAGTGAAAGGAAGAGTCCCACGTTTCTCATTTTAAATCAAGAGCTAGAAATGTTAAGATTGGTGAGGAAGGCACGTGAAAGCCAAGATAGGCCAACAGCTAGGCCTCTTTTCCCAAATAGTTAGCTAAGCTGTGAATGCAAAGGAAAGGTTCTTGAAGGAAATTAAAAGTGCTACTCCAGTGAATACATGAATGATAAGAAAGCTAAACAGCCTTATTGCTGATACGAAGAAAGTTTTATTGGTCTGGGTAGAAGACCAAATCAGTCACAACATTCCCTTAAGCCAAAACCTAATCCAGAGCAAGGTCCTAACTCTTCAGTTCTATGAAGGCTGAGAGAAGTGAGGAAGCTGCAGAAGAAAAGTCTGAAGCTAGCAGAAAGAAGCCGTCTCCATAACATAAAAATGCAAGGTGAAGCAGCAAGTGCCAATGTAGAAGCCGTAGCAAGTCATCCAGAAGACCTAGCTGAGATAATCGATGAAGGTGGCCGCACTGAACAACAGATTTTCAATGTAGACAAAAGAGCCTTATATTGGAAGACGTCATCTAGGACTTTCATAGCTAGAGAAGGGAAATCAATGCCTGGCTTCAAAGCTTCAAAGGACAGGCTGCCTCTGTGAGGGGACAATGTAGCTGGTGACTTTAAGTTGAAGCCAATGCTCATTTACTATTCCGAAAATCCTAGGGCCCCTAAGAACTATGCTAAATCTACCCTGCCTGTGCTCTATAAATGGAACAACGAAGCCTGAATGACAGCACATCTGTTTACAACATGGTTTACTGAATATTTTCAGCCCCCTGTTTACTTACTGCTCAGAAAAAAAAGATTCCTTTCAAAATATTCCTGCCCATTGACAAAGTACCTGGTCACCCAAGAGCTCTGACGGAGATGTACAAGAAGATTAATACTGTTTTCATGCCTCCTAATACAACATCCACTCTGCAGCCCATGGATCAAGGAAAAATTTTGACTTTCAAGTCTTCTTATATAAGAAATACATTTTGTAAGGCTATAACTGCCATACGTAGCGATTCCTCTGATGGATCTGGGCAAAGTAAATTGAAAGCCTTCTGGAAGGGATCCACCATTCTAGATGCCAGTAAGAATATTCATGATTCATGGGAGGAGGTCAAAATATCAACTTTAATGAAATATTAACATTATACAGATGACTTTAAGGAGTTCAAGACTTCAATGGAAGGAAAAACTGAGATGTGGTGGAAATAGCAAGAGAACTAGAAGTGAACCCTGGAGATGTGACTGAATTGCTGCAATTTCACAATAAAACTTGAACAGATGAGGAGTTGCTTCTTATGGATGAAGAAAGAAAGTAGTTTCTTAAGATGGAATCTACTCCCAGTGAAGATGCTATGAAATGACAATAAAGGATTTAGAATATTACATGAATTGAGTTGATAAAGCAGCAGCAGTGTTTGAGAGGATTGACTCCAATTCTGAAAGAAGTTTTAGTGTTGGTAAATGCTATCAAACAGCATTGCATGCCACAGAGAAATCTTCATGAAAGGAAGAGTCAATCGATGAGGCAAACTTCACTGTTGTCTTACTTTAAGAAATTGCCACAGCCACCCCAACCTTCAGCAACCACCACCCTGATCAGTCAGCAGCCATCAACAGTAAGGCAAGATTCTCCACCAGCAAAAAGATTATGGCTCCTCAGATGTTAGCATTTTTTAGCAATAAAGTATTTTTTACATAAGGTATGTACATCGTTTTTTGAGACATAATGCTATTGCACACTTAATAGACTACCAAAATCAAAAAACTAAACCTGTTGATGTTGAGTCGATTCTGACTCACAGCAATCCTATAGGACATAGTAGAACTGCCCCACAGGGTTTCCAAGGAGAGGCTGGTGGATTCAAACTGCCAGCCTTTTGGTTAGCAGTCGAGCTCTTAACTATTGCGCCACCGGGGCTCCAAAAGGACTACAAAATAGTGCAAATATAACTTTTACATCACTGCGAAACCAAAAAAATTGTGTGACTCACTTTATTGTGATATTTGCTTTATAGCAGTGGTCTGGAACCAAACCTGTGATATCTCTGAGGTATGCCTATAAATAAGTAACGTATGTAGATCGTGAAAGTTCTATGGAGAAAAATAAAGCAAAGACGGGGACAGAGTGAGCTAGGACCAGGTGAGAACTGTTGCAATTTGTCAGATTTGTTCTCACGGAGAAGTGGCATTTAAGTTAGAGCTGAAGGAGATGACAAGTGAGCCATGAGGTGAAGGAGATGACAGGTGAACCATGAGGATATCTGGGGGAAAAGTGTTTCAGGCAAAGAGAACAGCAAGGGTAAAGGCCCCGAGACAGGCTTAGAGTAACAGTAACAGATTTCATTTGCTGAACATTGACTTTATATAATTTATTGTTGATCCTTAAAACAATTTTGCAAGTAGCTCTTCTTTTCCAGATGTGGTTGTTAAAGCCCTTCGAACTCAGTATAGCTTGTCCAAGGTCACTTACGCAGCATATGGCAGAGCAGAGATTTGAACCTTTATCTGTCTGACTAAATGTCTGTGGCTTCCTGTTTTTCCTTTTTCTAAGGAACTAAATAAGAATATTAACTTTATATCCCCAGAGAATGATTTGCTTAGGCATTCAAAAGCACCCCCTTGGAATATCTTGTGGGCTATTTTAAATGGTATACTTGTGATTAGGATAATAATCTGGCACGTAAACCAAAACGCTTGAGTTTTAATTTCGTTTAAAAAAAAAACTTAAATACCTCTTGACCTAGGATAAAGACAGACAGTGCCGAACAATAAAGTTTTACTTTGATTATACTGTCTGCCAAAACGGAGAAGAGAGAGAAACAGTTCTTTCTCAATATGGACCTAGTCTCTGTAACTGGCAATGTTTCTCCTCGTAAAAGCACTCCATTATCTAAAAAAAATTTCAAGGTTAATTATATGATTTTTCATTTTTTAACAACATTCAGATTGTTGGAGGAGGGGGCGATGTACAAAATGAATCACTAAAGGTGAACTTCAGTTTCCACGTGAAATACTAGGCCTTCTTGCTATGATACAATCACATCCAGGATGAACGATAATAAATTTATTTTTTAACTCATTGCTGGCTTACAAGAATTTAAGTAAAATTTGCATAGGCCAAAAAACAAAAAAGCCGAACAGTGAGCTTAAGCCAGTCATCAGACAGAACGCTGGGACTGCCTTAGGGAAACTATTGGCTTCTATATGGGAATCCAGAAATTTGGCCTTGAGTCCCCTTCAAGGTGGGAGAGCTGAACTTGTGACTCTTACATTAATCCAAAACCCCTTAAGTGGTCTAATATGGTAGCAGATTGGTAGAGTCTCTAGTGACCCAAAGGGAGAGGCCAATTCAAATCGTCTCTGAAAGAAAGCAGCCTGACTTTAGGCCTGTAGAATTACCCAGAATTATTCCACCAGAGATGCGCTCATAACAGAAAACTACAAAACATACAAGAAAACAAGGCATGAATGAGTCAACAGAAACCCCATACAGAAAATTTAGACCCCAAGGATTTCAATAGTGGAGTTATCAATTAAAGAATATAAACCAATTACACCTTCTCCTCACTTTTCAACTATCTCATTATCTGACATTTCACATTTACAACAATAGTAAAAAATCTACTATCTGACTTTCGCACATTAACGATGTACATCTTGCAGTAACAAACACAGAGTTGTGAGGCAAGAGTAACGCTGCCTGTAATGGTTAAGGCTATGTGTCAGCTTGGCTGGGCTATGATTCTCAGTAGTTTGGCAGTTATATAATAATGTAATTTGGCAGTTATGTAATGATGTAGTCATCTTCCATTTTGTGACCTGATATGGTCATCCTTCATTTTTGCATAATGCCATTTTTCACATAACAACCTAGTGTTTAGAACTTAACCATGTAGATAAGTGATGAACGTGTGTATACATGAAATGTTCAAAGAAATAAAAGATGAAAATGAAAAAATTAAAAATAACCTTTAAAAAACTGGTTTTCTCCTTAAATGTGAAAAACATAATAGCTGAACTTAAAAGCTCAAATACTGACTTCAAATAATAAAGAGAAAAGTAGTAAAATAGGGAATAAAAAATTACCAAGACAACAGTATAGAAACAAAAAAAGACATAAAATATGAAAAGACTATTAAATGAGATATAAAACATGTTTAATTGGAGTCCCTGAATGAAAAAAATAGAGAAGAGACATACCATATTGCATTACATTTTTTTGTCAACCTCACAACCCCCTCACACGTTATTTTGTAGGCACTATGCACATTATTTACGTGAGAATGTTACTGCCAAAAAAAAAACGGTAATACTGAAGAGATAACATGAGAATTTTCCAGAACTGATGAAAAACATAAACATACAAACACAGGAAATACAATTTATGCCAAGCAGGACAAATGTAAAGAAACCCAGAATTAGACATCATAAATACACACACACACACACACACATCTGAAAAGGAGCCAAGGGAAAAGGATCACATACAAAGGAACTGACACGTCAGTGACTGCAGTTTCCTCAGTAGCAATAATAGAAGCTGGATTCACAGAATAATATCTTCAAAATTCTGAATACTAGTCATCTTTGTACACTTGGCTCCTATTACAGTGCCAAGCATGTTCTAAAGTGTTCAACAAATGCTGGTCAAATGAATCAACTCTATTTTCCATTGCTATTCCATTAATTAATTAAATTAGCCACTAGGAAGAATTGAACGAGACTCACATTAATGAAATGTGAAATTGGTATATTTCTCATTTTGTTAGAGTCCCAAGAGTGTGCGGGGTGAAGAGAAGGAGAGGGATGCAATAATAAACTTACCACGAAAGGAAATAGATCTGAATCAGTGCTTATACGAAACTGTGAGTCCCCATCCCACCTCTTGTCCTCAAACAAAAGAAATGCCTTTTATTCAGTACAATTGGCAAGATTGATTTTTGTTTATAATAAAGATTCACATCATCCATGCAAACGTTGGTGACTAAGCAGCGCAGTGTAAATGATTGATTCACACGTCTGCAACCGACCATTTCGCCATATTGACTACATAGCAAGTCTTACTCAGCTCCAATTTCAGTTTACTCTCGGGTTTCACATTTAGCTGACTTACAAGCAAAACTTTTTTGCCCCAATATTGGCTGTACATTTTAGCCATCCTTGTAGACTTCCACAGGAATTTAAACTAAAGAACAAGAACTTATAAAGTACCTAAAAAATAGAAAAGACTTCAAATCATTTTCAGAGTTAATCATTTTTCCACTTAAGTACAAAGCAAATATTATTAGTACAGAAATAAACTATATTTCTTAAAACAAAGACACACAAAGCCATATATTTGAGGTTGGTTTGAATTTTTGAATTTCTTGTTTGTAGAGATTAGGAAATTGGATGTGCAAACTCACTTGAGAGAAAATTATAATATTTTCCAAATTGTTCAAATATAAACCAAAAAAAAAAAAATCGTACTAAATGTAAAACTTCATTTGCACATGGAGCGAGACAAAGTAACTGTTTTAATCTGCCAGTGATTCGATTACTTTATACAATAACTATGTTCTGAAATCTTTCCATTTTCTTTAAGCATTCATTGTATACTGAAATTAATTACTAAGTTGTTTGAAATACTACCTTGAATCAGAGTTTGTTATTAGTTGGCTTATTAATGCTTTGCCTTTTTTTCCCCCAGAAAATATTTAAAGTGAAAAAAGATCAGTGAGTAATTTAAAACACTGTGGCATATTTAACTCTGTCCACATCGAATATTGTATCAGACCACATGGCTATAGGCCATGACAGTTTGAAAAATCAAAGAGCACTTGGCTAGCAGTTAAGACAACTACCACTTTCAGGAGCTTTGGAGAAGTCACTTTGGCTCTCTGTTTTCCTCTCCTTGTCTATAAAATCAGGGTACCGCACAAAGAGTATTTCAAAGGTCCCTGATTCCTGTTCTACAATTCCATAACACAAATGAAGTCCTTATATCTTGCGAGCCCCTGGCTTCCTTAATTATTGAGAACCTATCACCAAGACTTACCGTGAGTTCATAAGTGTGGTGATTTTTTTTTTCCTCACCTCATTCATCACATCTTTCTACTTTCCACATTATATTTCACTTTCAATTTTTTCTATCCATTCAAATTATAAATATATGGAAACTCTGGTGGCGTAGTGGTTAAGTGCTACGGCTGCTAACTGAAAGGTCAGCAGTTCGAATTCACCAGGTCCTGCTTGGAAACTCTACGGGGCAGTTCTACTCTGTCCTACAGGGTTGTTATGAGTTGCAATCGACTCGATGGTTTGGGTTTTGGGTTTTATATATATAGGCTTTCTTTTGACAGAGCAGACTTCTGAAATTGAGAAAGAGCTCTCAAGTTTGGAGATAATAACAGAATGCACCATAACAAAAATGATTCAGTAAATATTTAAATTTAAATTAAATAACATACTAAAAGTAAAAACATGTCTATTTATAAACTTTCTTTCAAAAGTCTATAACTTAAAGCATAAGTAGAATGTATTTTGCCAAGCCTAAAAACACTAGATTTTTTAATTAATAGTGCTTTAAAATATAGATAACACCAATGGAAATTTGTTTTTGTAAACTGGTAGTGGAATATACTGCATAGTTGAAACCCTTACTTAAATTCTCCTTAAGTCCCTTGAAGCTTTCTGGGAGTAAACTGATGAGATAGCATGGGGAGGAAATAAGACTATTACCCTGGCCCAAGATCAGTGAGCCAACATAGAAATCCTCTCACTCCCACCAGGCCCTATATCTGCTTTCTATCATAAACTTAGAGGAGAGACCTGAATTGGGAGAAAGGAACAACTACCATGCTAAGCAAGCAAGCATCTGAGGGACAAAGCCTTCTAGACCACTGTTCTCACTGCTTTGTGAACAGGTTACCAGTTGGGTGGGTCAGACAGAAATAGTTTCAAACATGAGGATTTTAATAAAATAAAATGTACTTCTTCCTCTCCCGTGTTTTTTTTTTTTTCCTTTTTGTTAGCTTTCCTTCCCTTCCTCTTCCTCTCTTCATCTTACATTTATTTAACAAATGTGTGTCCACGCACTGACCTAGATAAACCCAAAAACCAAACCCATTACTGTTGAGTCGATTCTGACTCATAGAGACCCCACAGGACAGAGTAGAACTGCCCCATGGGGTTTCCAAGGAGCACCTGGTGGATTCGAACAGACAACCTTTTGGTCAGCAGCCAAACTCTTAACCAGTGTGCCACCAGGGTTTCCACAGAGCTAGATAGGAGTGTATTGGTGAATTAACAACAAGGTTAATCCCCTAATATGGCTCAGAGTCTAATGGAGGATAATAACATACAAATAGGCAATTACAATACACAGGGTTAGTCTCAACACAGTAAATAACATTCCTGCTATTATGGGAGAATACATTTGGGGCAACCAATCCAGAGCTGAAAGATCAGGTGAAGTTTCCTGTAACAGGTAAAAATTATGCAAAATCTGAAGAGAAGAGAGAGAGTGGCCTGGGAGAGGGGAGAGAGAATGAGGAATTTATTTTTTTGAAATCAAAGTAAATTTAGGAGAAAAAAAAAAAACCTTAAGAAATGCAAAATAACATTTAACAAGAATAAGAACATAAGGCATAAAAGCACGGCTATTCTTGGGAACTCATGAACTCTTCTACCCTAATATTTTGGAAATTCAGATGGTAGGGCCCCCTATCCAAATTCCAACTCATATGGTCGCTATGAGTTGGAATCGACTTGACAGCAATGGGTTTTTTGGGGTTTAGAGCCTTAGTACATAACATAGTTGATAACACCAACGAGAACACATTTGTGCTAGCTTCCATTCCTGCCTCCTGAACTCGACTTGAAGTATAACAGGCTTCCTGTTCTTGGCTTCATACCTGCATGCTGCTGACAAACAGAACAATTAATCCAAGCAAGGACAGTTCCATTAGCATTAACTGATGTAAGAAATGTCTTTCAGACAGTATAAAATGAACTAGGAAATGTCCTAGTTATGGATTGAACTGTGTCACCCAAAAATATGTGTTGTAAATCCTAACCTCTATGCCTGTGGTTATAATCCCATTAGGGAAAGGGTTGTCTTTGTTATGTTAATGAGACAGGATTAGTGTAGAGAGTATCTTAAGTCAATCTCTTTTGAGATATAAAAGAGATTAAACAAGCAAGCAAAAGAATCAAAGAGATGGAGGAAGAGAGATACCAAGCCATGTGAAGATTTCCCAGGAGCAAAAGCTCAAGAGACAAGGACCTTCCTCCACAGGTGACAGAGAGAGAAAGCCCTCCCCTAGAGCTGGCAGCCTGATTTCAGACTTCTGAACTCCTAAACTGTGATAAAAGAAATTTCTCCTTATCAGAGTCACCCATTTGTGGTATTTCTTTTATAGCAGCACTAAATAACTAAGAATTTGGTACTGAGAATGCTTCTAGAAGGACAAAATCCTAAGGATGAGGTTTCTGAATTGGTTCCCAAGTCTGGTGAGACTTAAATACACTGATGCCTCTAATTCCAGTAAGGAAGAGGTCACTGCTAATCCATGATGTGAGATGGCAGTAGAAATACATAAAATATCACCACCATTGAATCAAATATTTGTGAAAAACAAGGTTCTGGGTGATTGTGTATTTGACACTTTTCAGCATTTCTGTCAAATTGAGAAGTATAGGGAGGCTGGTTGATTGGTCCCGCTTTTGCTAGACAAAGCGGTGAAAGAAAGAAATGAGCTCAGGGCTTCAGAGTCACCGCTCAAAAACCAAGCCCACTGCCTTAGAGTCGAATCCAACTCACAGTGACTGTATAGGACAGAGTAGAACTGCCACATAGAGTTCCAAGCAGCACCTGGTAAATTCAAACTACCGACCTTTTGGTTAGTAGCCGTAGGACTTAACCACTTCGCCACCAGGGCTTCCACTGCTAAAGCACCACAAAAGAAAACCTGAAAGGTGCCACTTGTGCCCTAGAAGAAAGCCTAATTTTTTGAAGTAGCAGAGCTGATACTGCCGAAAAACCAAACCCACAGTCTTATTGTAAGAGTGGCTGAATTACAATGCCAGTTGAATTCCTAACCTTGAATGGTGTCTGAAGTTAAAGTGAGGGCACTGACTGGGAAGAAATGGGATCGTGAAACTTCAGATGGAGACATATGAGAAGGTAATCATGAAGCTGGGGACATTAATCCCCTAAATTCCATTGAATAACTCCAGCCAACAGAACCAGCCCTCTTACTCTCATCTGACAAGATTACTCCATCTCCGTCTGCTAAGTCACCCTTACAACTTCCTCCCCCATCTGATGAGATTAACCCAGCTGTGCCTGAAGAGTCTTTGTCAGGGACATCACCAAAGGCAGCATCTAGGACATCACCTGAGGCAGACGCCTTACAACACATTGCTGAAAATCCCCAGGACCCACCCCCACCCATTCTTGCTTCTGGACCTAAAACTAGACTTAAGTCTCAGTGAGTCCCAAGAGATAAAGTACAAAGTGTGATCCAGAGGAGGTACACTACACTCCAAAAGAACTGCTTGATATTTCTAATATATGCAAACAGAAACCTAGTGAATATATGTGGGAATCGCTACTAAGCATGTGGAATAATAGTGTAAGGAACATAAAGTTGGATTAATCTGAGTTTATTGATATGGATCCACTAAGCACAGATTCTTCATTCAATGTTTCAACTCAAGAGGTTAGAAAAGAATCTAATAGTTTATTTGGTTGGTTCACTGAAGCATGCATTGGCTACTTAGTCATGGTGTCCCTAGGAGTGAAATCGATGGAAAACCCACTAAACATTTACCTGGGCTGTACAAGCAGAAGAATTATATGTCAGGTGAACAACAGTCTAACTTCAATCACAATAGTGGTGAGTCATGGCCCCTCAGTCAACTCCCAGACTTGAGCGAGTTTACGGATCCACAACCCCTTGAATGAAGGGGAGGCTGGGGCCCCTTGAGGAAGAACTGCACTACACTGCCAAAAATTTATACTGTTAATCTTTCTCCCAGCCTTTCTCAAAGGGGTCTACAGTCTTTTACAAAAGTGACTGTCCACTGGGAGAAAGGAAATAATCAAAATTTTCAGGGATTACTGGACACTAGCTGTAAACCAACAATAACTCCAGGAGATCCAAAATGTCACTGTGGCCCACTAGTCAGAGAGGGGATGTATGGAGGTCAAGTTATGAATGGAGTCTTAGCTAAGGTCCATCTCACAGTGGGTCCAGTGGGTCCCCAAACCCATCCCATAGTAATTTCCCCAGTTCCAGAATGAATAACTGTAACAGACAAACTCAGCAACTGGTAGAACCCCCACATTGGATTCCTGACATGTGGAGTAAGGGCTATTATGGTGGGGAAGGACAAGTGGAAGCCATTAGAACTGCCCCTACCTAGGAAAATAGTAAATCAAAAGGAATACCACATTCCTGGAGGGATTACTGCCACTATCAAGGACTTGAAGGATGCAGGGATAATAATTCCCACCACATTCCCATTTGACTCACCTATTTGGCCTGTACAAAAAAAAACAGATGGATCTTAGAGAATGACAGTGAATTACCATAAACTTAACCAGCTGGTGGCTCCAATTGTAGCTGCTGTTCCAGATATAGTTTCACTGCTGAGGAAATTAATACATCTCCTGGAAGCTGGTAGGCAGCTATTTATCTGGCAGATGCCTTTTTCTTAACTGTGATTTCAAAATAATACCAGAAGCAGTTTACCTTCAGCTAGCAAAGCTAGCAATACACCTTCACTGTCCTACCACAGAGTTACATCAACTCTCCAGCCATATTTCATAATTTAGTCCACAGGAAACTTGATTGCCTTTCCTTTCCACAGGATATCATACTGGTCCATTACATTGATGACATTATGTTGACCTGACCTAGTAAGGAAGAAGTATCAATCACTCTAGACTTATTGATATGACATTTTTGTGTTAGAACATGGGAAATTAATCTGACAAAAATTCAGGTGCCTTCTACCTCAATGAAATTTCTAGGGGCTCCGTATTGTGGGGCATGTCGAGATATTCCTTCTAAAATAAAGGATAAGGCCAAGGTGGAGGAATAGCCAGACACTTCTAGAGACCCCTCTTACAACAAAGACACGAAAAAGCAAGTGAAATGATTATATTTATGACAAGCTAGGAGCCCTGAACATCAAAGGCAAAGTTAGAAAACAAACTGAGCAGCAGGGGGAGGGAGAGATGGTTCAGAAGCAGTGAGAAGTTACCAGACCTGAATCGCCGGGATCCCTCAGGCACCATTCGTGGGAGCAGCTGCGGCAGGCTGCTAGTAGTGTTTGGCCACAGTTTCCTCAGGGAGAAGCAGCCAGCTGCACAGCCTACTCACACCTCCAGAACCAGAGAGGAATGGCACTCTCAACAAAAGCTAAGTACTTGCATATATTTTACCGTGCCCCCTGACTCCAAGCCAGTTTCAGAGGGTGTTGATTTCCCTGGGCCTGCAATAGCCCCTGTTGAGTGCCTGGAGCCAATCTCCCAGCCTTGGAGCAGAAATAAATTTGCAACTGGGGGAAAAGATAATTTGCCAGCCCCCCTAACCTGGGGAATCCTGGACAGAAGCAGCTCCTGTCCAGGAATAAATGGTCCATGGAATTTGAAAACTTTCCCCCCCTGCATTGACCTGTGTAGGCCTACATCATGAGAATAGGCCCCAGTTCACAGACTGCAACTGTTTCAGCTGTGCAGCGGAGAGGTGGGTGTTTGTGGATTGACAACACTTTGGCTATTAATCAGGGTCCTCACCTAATCGTATCAGGGACCTAAGGACTGGTGGCTCCACTTATGTCACCCAGCCACCCGCGATGGGGGTCCAAGGATAGCTGGTACCTCCCAGTCCTTACGACCAAAAGCACTGGGTGCCCATGGTCTGTCTGCAGAACCCAGCCACCTGTACAGTGTAGGGAAGAGGGATGTGCTTTCCTCAGAGTCACATGGAGGATGATTCTCAGCCCCCTGTCCTGTTCAGAGAATAACCCCCTGTTGCAATCAGACACCTACACCAATCACCACTGCCCCTCTAAGACTGTAGGACAGAGCCTGTACAACACACTTGATGATCAGCTACCTGGACACCTGAGCTGAATCCATACAAGAAAAGCGAATGGACTCCTAGACTGCTATACCTGATAACAGCTCTAACCATCTGGTGACAGGGCGTCAGAGCTTCAAATGCGAAAATAGTCAAGCTACCTCACTCCAGCAACATATTTGGGCATATCAAAACAAAACAAAGCAAGAAGCTAGGATACAGTAAACAAACATAAAATAAACTAATACAATAACTTATAGATGGCTCAGAGAAAACAGTCAATATCAAATAATTTAAAGAAACAGACCATGATTGCTTCAAGAAGCTCTCAAAACAAAGAACCAAGGAATTTTCTAGATGAAAGTGCCTTCCTGGAATTACCAGATGCAGAATACAAAATATTCATATACAGAACCCTTCAAGACATTGGGAAGGAGATCAGGCAATACGCAGAGCAAGCCAAGGAAAACACAGATAAAACAGCTGAAGAAATTAAAAAGGTTATTCAAGAACATAATGAAAAATTCAATAAGCTGCAAGAATCCATAGAGAGACAGCAATGAGAAATTCGGGAGATTAACAATAAAATTACACAATTAGGCAACTCAGTAGAAAGTCAGAGGAGCAAAATTGAGCAAGTGGAAGGCACAACTGGTAAGACTGAAGAAAAAGCACTTGGCACCAATATATTTGAAGAAAAATCAGATAAAAGAATTTTAAAAAAATGAAGAAAACTTAAGAATCATGTGGGACACTATCAAGAGAAATAACCTATGAGTGACTGGAGACCAGAACAGGGAGAG
Organism: Elephas maximus indicus; assembly: GCF_024166365.1. Classification (NCBI taxonomy): domain Eukaryota; kingdom Metazoa; phylum Chordata; class Mammalia; order Proboscidea; family Elephantidae; genus Elephas; species Elephas maximus. The sequence goes on along the minus strand of NC_064823.1, from coordinate 108,532,371 downwards.
ATAACAGAAAATACAGAGAGAATTGTTGAAGATTTCTTGGCAGAAAACTTCCCCCGATGTTGTGAAAGAGGAGAAGATGTCTACCCAAGATGCTCATCGAACTCCACATAAGACAGATTTTAAAAGAAAATCACCAAGACATATTATAACCAAACTTGCCAAAACCAAAGATAAAGAGAGAATTTTAAGCACAGCTAGGAATAAAGGAAAAGTCACCAAGGAAGAAGAGTCAATAAGAATAAGCTCGGACTACTCGGCAGAAACCATGCAGGCAAGAAGCAATGGAATGACATATACAAGGCATTGAAGGAAAACAATTCCCAGCCTGGAATCATATATCCAGCAAAACTGTCTCTCAAATATGAAGGTGAAATTAGGACATTTCCAGATAAACAGAAGTTTAAAGAATTAGTAAAAAAAACAAACCAAAGCAACAAGAAATACAAAAGGGAGTTCTTTGGTTAGAAAATCAATAATATCAGGTATCAACTCAAGACTAGAACACTAAACAGAGCAATCAGAGGTAAACCCAGACACAGAAATCACAAAAATAAATTAAGATTAAAAAATGCTCAAAACAGGGGAACAGCGATGTCATTATGTAAAAGAAGACAACATTAAAACAAGAAAGAGAGACTAAGAAATGTAGTCATAGATCTTTCAAATGGAGAGGAAGACAAGGTGACATAAAGAAATAAAAATTAGGTTTTAAACTTAGAAAAATAGAGGTAAATATCAAGGTAACCAGAAAGGAGACTAACTATCCTACACATCAAAATAAAACACAAGTAAAAAATAGAGACTCAGCAGAAACAAAATCAACAACAACGAATAAAAGGAAAACACAATATATAAAGATAAACTACTCAGCACAAAAACCTAAGTGGGAAAAAGAACAGTCAACAACACACAAAAAAAGACATCAAAATGATAGCATTAAACTCAGAAAAAAAAAAACAACTCATACCTATCCATAATTACACTGAATGTAAATGGACTAAATGCATCAATAAAGAGACAGAGAGTGGCAGAATGGATAAAAAAACACAATCCGTCTATATGCTGCCTACAAGAGACACACCTTAGACTTAAGAGACACAAACTAAAACTCAAAGGATTGAAAAATATATATCAAGCAAACAACAATCAAAAAAGAACAGGAGCGGCAATATTAATTTCTGACAAAACAGACTTTAAAGTTAAATCCACCACAAATGATAAGGAAGGATGCTATAGAATGATTAAGGGGACAATACACCAGGAGGATATGACCATGTTAAATATTTATGCACCCAATGACAGGGCTGCAAGATACATAAAACAAACTCTATCAGCACTGAAAAATGAGATAGGCACCTCCACAATTATGGTAGGAGACTTCAACACACCACTTTCAGTGAAGGACAGGACATCCAGAAAGAGGCTCAATAAAGACACGGAAGATCTAAACGCCACAATCAACCAACTTGACCTCATACACATATACAGAACACTCCACACAACAGCAGCCAAGTATACTTTCTTTTCTAGTGCACATGAAACATTCTCTACAATAGACCCCATATTAGGTCATAAAGCAAGCCTTAGCAGAATCCAAAACACTGAAATATTACAAAGCATCTTCTCTGAGAATAAGGCCATAAAAGTGGAAATCAATAACAGAAAAAGCAGAGAAAAGAAATCAAACACTTGGAAACTGAACAATATCCTGCTCATAAAAGACTGGGTTATAGAAGACATTAAGGATGGAATAAAGAAATTCATAGAATCCAATGAGAATAAAAACATTTCCTATCAGAACCTTTGGGACACAGCGAAAGCAGTGCTCAGAGGTCAATTTATATCAATAAGTGCACACAAACAAAAAGAAGAAAGGGCCAAAATCAAATAGAGAAGAACAAAAGAAACCCTGAGAACACCAACTGAGAGCAAACAATAAAAATTAGAGCAGAATTAAATGAAATAGAAAACAGAAAAACAACTGAAAGAATTAACAAGACCAAAAGCTGGTTCTTTGAAAAAGTTAACAAAATTGATAAACCATTGGCCAAACCAACAAAAGAAAAACAGGAGAGGAAGCATATAACCTGAATAAGAAATGAGATGGGTGATATTACAACAGACCCAACTGAAATTAAAAGAATCATATCAGATTACTACGACAAATTTGAAAATCTAGAAGAAATGGATGAATTCCTAGAAAAAAACTACCTATCTAAACTAACACAAACAGAGGTACAACAACTAAATAGACATACAAAAAAAAAAAAAAAAAAAGAAGAGATTGAAAAGGAAATCAAAAAACTCCCAACAAAAAAAAAGCCTTGGCCCGGATGGCTTCACTGCAGAGTTCTACCAAACTTTCAGAGAAGGGCTAACACCACTACTAATGGTATTTCAGAGCATAGAAAAGGACAGAATACTCCAAAACACATTCAATGAAGCCAGCATATCCCTGATACCAAAACCAGGTAAAAAAAAAAAAAAAAAAAAGACCACAAAAAAAAGAAAATTACAGACCTATATCCCTCGTGAACTGAGATGCAAAAATCCCAACAAAATTCTAGCCAAAAGAATTCAACAACATAATTCACCACGTCTAAGTTGGATTTCTACCAGGGTGCAGGGATGGTTCAACATTAGAAACACAATTAACGTAATCCATCGTATAAATAAAACGAAAGACAAGAACCACATGATCTTAAAAATTGATGCAGAAAAGACATTTGACAAACTTCGACAGCCATTCATGGTAAAAACTCTCAGCAAAATAGGAATAGAGGGAAAATTCCTCAACATAATAAAGGGTATTTATACAAAGCCAACAGCCAACATCATCCTAAATACAGAGAGTCTGAAAGCATTCCCCGTGCAACTGGGAACCAGACAAGGATGCCCTTTATCACTACTCTTTTCAACATTGTGCTGGAGGTCCTAGCCAGGGCAATTAGGCTAGATAAAGAAATAAAAGGCATCCAGGTTGGTAAGGAAGAAATAGAAGTATCTCTATTTGCAGATGATGTGATCTTATACACAGAATACCCTAAAGAATCCTCAAGGAAACTACTGAAACTAATAGAAGAGTTCAGCAGAGCATCATGATATGAGATAAACATAAAAAAATCAGTTGGATTCCTCTACACCAACAAAAAGAACATCAAAGAGGAAATCATCAAATCAATACCATTTACAGTAGCCCCCAAGAAGATAAAATACTTAGGAATAAATCTTACCAGAGGTGTAAAACACCTATACAAAGAAAAGTACAAGACACTGCTGCAAGAAACCAAAAGAGACTTAACATAAGTGGAAAAACATACCCCGCTCATGGATAGAAAGACTTAACATTGTAAAAATGTCTATTTTACCAAAAGCCATCTACAGATAACATGCAATTCCTATCCAAATTCCAAAGACATTTTTTAATGAGATGGAGGAACAAATCCCCAACTTCATATGGAAGGGAAAGAGGCCCCAGATAAGTAAAGCATTACTGAAAAAGAAGAAAGTGGGAGACCTCACTCTACCTTATTTTAGAACCTGTTATACCACCACAGTAGTCAAAACAGCCTGGTACTGGTACTGGTACAACAACAGATACATAGACCCATGGAACAGAATTGAGAATCCAGACATAAATCCATCCACATATGAGCAGCTGAGACTTGACACAAGGCTCAAAGTCAGTTAAATGGGGAACAGACAGTCTGTTTAACAAATGGTACTGGCATAACTGGATATTCATCTGCAAAAAAAATGAAACAAGACCCATACATCACACCATGCACAAAAACTAACTCAAAATGGATGAAAGACCTAAATATAAAATCTAAAACAATAAAGACCATGACAGAAAAAATAGGGACAACAGTAGGAGCCCTAATACATGGCATAAACACTATACAAAACATTACTAACAATGCAGAAGAGAAACTAGATAAGTGGGAGATACTAAAAATCAAACACGTATGCTCATCCAAAGACTTCACCAAAAGAGTAAAAAGATTACCTACAAACTGGGAAAAAGTTTGTAGCTATGACATTTCTGATCAGCGTCTGATCTCTAAAATCTACATGATACTGCAAAAACTCAACTACAAAAAGCCAAATAACCCAATTAAAAAATGGGAAAAAGATATGAACAGGCACTTCACTAGAGAAGACGTTCAAGCAGCTAACAGATACATGAGGAAATGCTCACGATCATTAGCCATTAGAGAAATGCAAATCAAAACTACAATGAGATTCCATCTCACTCCATCAAGGCTGGCATTAATCTGAAAACACATGTTTATTGCAGCACTGTTTACGACAGCAAAAAGATGGAAGCAACCAAGGTGCCCATCAACGGATGAATGGATAAATAAATTATGGTATATTCACACAATGGAATACTACGCATAGATGAAGAACAATGATGAATCCATTAAACATTTCATAACATGGAGGAATCTGGAAGGCATTATGCTGAGTGAAATTAGTCAGTTACAAAAGGACAAATATTGTATAAGACCACTATTATAAGAACTTGCGAAATTGTTTAAACAGAGAAGAAAATATTCTTTGATGGTTACGAGAGGAGGGAGGGAGGGAGTGAGACGGGTTTTTACTAATTAGATAGTAGATAGGAACTATTTTAGGTGAAGGGAAAGACAACACTATACAGGAGAGGTCAGCACAACTGGACTAAACCAAAAGCAAAGAAGTCTCCTGAATAAACTGAATGCTTCAAAGCCCAGTGTAGCAGGGGCAGGGGTTTGGTGACCATGGTTTCAGGGGACATCTTATTCAATTGGCATATCTATTAAGATAACATTCTGCGTCCCACTTTGGAGAGTGTCATCTGGAGTCTTAAACACTAGCAAGCGGCCATCTAAGATGCATCAATTGGTCTCAACCCACCCAGAGCAAAGAAGAATGAAGAACACCAAAGATACAAGGTAATTATGAGCCCAAGAGACAGAAAGTGCCACATAAACCAGAGACTACATCAGCCTGAGACCAGATAAACTAGATGGTGCCTGACTATAGCCGATGACTTCTCTGACAGGGAACACAACAGAGGGAGCAGGAGAGCAGTGGGATGCAGACCCCAAATTCTCATTAAAAAGACCAGACTTAATGGTCTGACAGAGACTTAGAAGGACCCTGGTGGTCATGGTCCCCAGGCTTTCTGTTAGCCCAAGACAGGAAGCATTCCCAAAGGCACCTCTTCAGACAGTAATTGGACTGGACAATGGGATAGAAAATGATACTGGTGAAGAATGAACTTCTTGGATCAAGTAGACACATGAGACTATGTGGGCAGCTCCTGTCTGGAGGGGAGACTGGGAGGGTGGAGGGGGTCAGAACCTGGCTGAACGGACACGAAAAGAGAGAGTGGAGAGAAGGAGTGTGCTGTGTATTAGGGGGAGAGGAATTAGGAGTACATAGCAAAGTGTGTGTAAAGTTTTGTATGACAGAATGACTTGGTTTGTGAACTTTCACCTAAAGCACAATAAAAATTTAAAAGTAAAATAATGGATAAGTTGTTGCATCTGGCGCTTCCTACAATTAAAAAGGAGGCACAATGCCTGATAGGCCTCTTTGGATTTTAGAGGCAATATATACATCATTCGTGTGTGCTACTCTGGCCCATTTATAAAGTGACTCAAAAAGCTGCTACTTTTGAGTGGAGCCCAGAACAAGAGAAGGCTCTGCAACAGCTTCTGTTTGCTATGCAAGCTGCTTTGCCACTTGGGCCATATGATTCAGCTGATCCAATGGTGCTTGAAGTGTCAGTGGCAGATAGAGATGCTGTTTGGAGTCTTTGGCAGGCCCCTCTTGGTGAATAACAGCACAGACCCTTAGGATTTTGGAGCAAAGCCCTGCCATCCCCTGCAGATAACTACTCTCCTTTTGAGAAATAGCTTTTGGATTGTTACTGGGCATTAGTACAGACTGAATATTTGACTATGGGCCATCAAGTCCTCATGCAGTCTGAGCTGCCCATCATAAATTCAGACGTGCACAGTAACACTCTATCATTAAATGGAAGTGGTATATATGAGACTGGGCTCAAGCAGGACCTGCAGGCACAAGTAAGTTACATGAGGAAGTGGTCCAACTGTCCATGGTCTCCACTCCTGTCACATTATCTTCCTTTTCCCAGTCTGCATCTGTGGCGTCATGGGGAGTTCCTCGTTATCAGTTGACTGGGGAAAAGAAAACTCATGCCTGATTTACAGGTGGCTCCACATGATATGCATGCACCACGCAAAAGTATACAGTGGCAGCACTACAGCCCCTACTGGGACCTGCTTGAAGGACAGTGGTAAAGGGAAATCCTCCCAATGGGCAGAATTTCAAGCGGCGCATCTGGTTGTTCACTTTGCTTGGAAGGAGAAATGACCAGGGTTCGATTGTTTAGTGATTCGTGGGTTGTGGCCAATAGTTTGGCTGGAAGGAACATGACTGAAAACTGGTGACAAGGAAGTATGGGGAAGAGGTATACTGGCAGACCTCTCTGAATGGGCCAAAGAAGTGAAGATATTTGTGTCTCATGTGAATACTCACCAAACGGTGACCTCACCAGCAGAGGATTTTAACAATCAAGTGGATTGGATGACCCTTTCTGTGGAAACCAGTTATCCTCTTTGCCCAGTCACTCCTGTCATTGCCCAATGGGCTCATGAACAAAGTGACCATGGTGGCAGAGATGGAGGTTATGCACGGACTCAGCAACACAGACTTCCACTCACCAAAGGTGACTTGGCTACAGCCATTGCTGAGTGCCCAATCTTACAGCAGCAGAGACCAACACTGAGTCCCCAATATGGCACCATTCCTCGGGGCAATCAGTGAAAAACCTGGTGTCAGGTTGATTACATTGGGCCACTTCCATCATGGAAATGGCAACTTTTTGTTTTTACTGGAACAGACACTTACTCTGGATACAGATTTGCCTTCTCTGCACGTAATTCTTCCGCCAAAACTGTCATCCATGGACTTACAGAATGTCTTATCCACCATCATGGTATCTCACACAGCATTGCCTCAGATCAAAGGACTTACTTCACAGCAAATGAAGTATGGTAACAGGACCATGCTCATGGAATTCCCTGATCTTACCATGTTCCCCATCATCCTAAAGTAGCTAAAGTAGCTGGCTTGAAAAAATGAAGGAATGCCCTTCTAAAGACACAATTATGGTGCCAGCTAGGTGGCAATACTTTGCAAGATCAGGGAAATGTTCTCTAGGAGGCTATATATGTCTAAACCAGCATCCACTATATGGTGCTGTTTCTCCCATAGACAAGATTCACAGGTTCAGGAATCAAGGTGTTGAAATGGAAGTGACACCACTCATTATTACCACTAGTAACCCACCCGCAAAATTTTTGCTTCCTGTCCCCATGGCCCTATGCTCTGCAAGTTTAGAGGTCTTAGTTCCAAACAGAGGACTGCTCCCACCAGGAGATACAACACTAATCCCATTGAACTGGAAGTTAGAATGCCACCTGGCCACTTTGTGGTCCTAATGGCCTGGATCAACAGGCAAAGAAGGGAGTTACTATATTGGCTGGTGTGATTGATCCTGATTACCAAGAAGAAATCAGATTGATAGTACATAATGGAGGTAAACAAGAGTATATCTGGAATACACGAGATGATTTAGGACTTCTCTTTGTACTACCATGACCTGTAATTAAATTCAATGGAAAACTATAGCAACCCAATTCCAACATGTCTCTTAAGGGCCCAGATCCTTCAGAAATGAAGGTTTGGGTCACCCCAAAACCAGCTGAGGTGCTTGCTGAAGGGAATGGGAATACGGAATGGATGGTGGAAGAAGGTAATTCTAAATACCAACTATGACCATGTGACCAGTTGCAGAAATGAGGACTGTAATTGTTATGAGTATTTCTTCCTTGTTTTGTTATTCGTGTATATGTGTGTGTGCGTGGCAAATATGTTTGTTTTCTTCCCTTCCTTATTCTCAACACTTATAAAATATAAGATGTAAACAAAGCAGTGCATTTTGAGTTGTACACGTTAGTTCTATCATGTTAGGTGTAAGTATGAACTTATAACTGTCTTTATTTAGAGATTGTGTATGGTTTAAGGAGATGTGTATAGGTGCCAGGTTGAGAAGGGGTGGACTATCATAATTAATGTTATGTGTCAATTTGGCTAGGCCATCATTCTCAGTGTTATGTAATTATTCTCCATTTTATGATCTGATCTAAGGGGATTTTCCTTAGGGGTGTTGTCTGGATACAATATACATGGACATTCTGGCAAAGCTTGCGCCCACTCGATCCTACATCTAACTCTTCAGCCTCTGACCTCCAGTTCTTGGGAAATGAGCCAGCAGTCTACTGCCTGACCTACACATCTTGAGATTTGCCAGCTCTTGCAACCCCATGAGCCAGCAGTTTTCTGCCTGACGTCTCAATTTTAGGTTCGTCAGCCCCTACAACCACATGAGTCAGGAGGAGCCTCCAGCCTGATGTCTGACCCATGAATTTGGGACTTACCAGCCTCCACAGCTGCATGAGCCATTTCCTTGAAATAAATCTCTCTATATATATGTATTTTTTTTATTTACATACATATGTCTCTCTAGAGAACCCAACCTAAGACACTCCGCTGAAATATATAATCCATTGTGCTGACTTTCAGCGCTGGAACTTGTAGTAAGGCCATGTTAGTAGAGACGGTTTCTTGTGCTCCAATATTCAAATGTCCATACTTTATTTAGTAACATAACACAACTTATTTCATTTGGCTTGGCACATGGCCACTCATAAAACAGACTACATTTCCCCATCTCCATGATCAAGTAACTAAGGTCTAGCCAATGGGATGGCAAGCTGTGGTGCTATGTGCAACTTCTGGGTTACCTTTTAAAAAGAACATCCTACTTCCTATCCCTATTTTTGATCTATGAAATGAAGAAATGTCTGGAAAAACTAGAGGAAACACTTGGGACCACAAAATGGAAGTAGTATGGATAGCAGAACCATAAAATTGAGGGCACCAGGGCCCCCACCACTGACAGCTGCCTTACTAGACCACTGATGGAGATTTTTACATGGAAGAAAATGAAATTTATATCTTGCTTATATCTCTTGTATTTTAGGGCCTAGTTATTATAGCAGCCTAAGATATATCCTAACTAATAAAGCCATTATCTGCTTTGTGTGCCCAAAGACTCTTCCAGATGGCTGGTGCGCTATAGCCTTTGGGAAAAGGAAACTCAGCTTGTTAATGCCTCACTTCTGTACTTACTATTTGCTCCAAATGGCAATAGTGCTAAGTAGAAAGACCAAATCCTGTTTGTTATCATGAGCCCTTAATGGAAGCTTGGGAACGTTTTTGGCTTTAATATACTCTGGACATCATGAAATCATTTATCAGTTACAAGAGATGAACTTTCCTGATGAGCAAGCATTCTCTTTGTAGATGGACTTGTTATGAAGATATGACTCTCTTTTTGCTGAGAGAAAAATATTCAAAACAAACCAAACAAGACATAAAAACATCTTCTCCAAATAGGAGCCAGTGAACACTACTAATAAGTAATTGATCCTCAGATGCTATAAAGTAATAAAAGAGAAAAATATTCCTCACTCACTTCAGGCTGCAGAGGTCGGCTCAGTGGAAAACACAATTCGAAGGGAAATATGGAAAGCCATAAAATTCTCTGGGAATAATAAGCCTTCACAGTATTGAATTTGAGATAAGTAGCCTATATAGGACTCATATCAAAAAACATTTTGTCTTACTCCCATAAGTAGTAGTGAATCATGGCAATTTTGATCTAGCATAATATTTTGCAGCAGAAAACCAACAGCCTAGCATCCTTGAAAATCTTAGTCTGAATAAACACTAACATATTAGGTATGTTACAGAAGCAATTCCCAGCTGATTTAAATTATAATACCCGATATCTTTATTTGTTTGATTGCAAGGGGTACACAAAATGCTTTCATAAAATAAGTTTTTGAGATGATTACATTTTAGTTGACCTTGTAGAGAAGTGGAAAGATAAGAAAAACTTCCCAGAAAGATTCATCCACCACTCTACAATCTAATGGGGTTACAGAGAGACAAAGAGCCCTCAAACTCAACCACAATGCGGTCTCAACAGATGTCAGTGTAAGATGCTATGTTGGAGCACAGAGGGAGGATTGATTCTATTTAGAGGGAAGACTGGAAATTTTTACAGAGAGGGTGGCATAGGAAATAGGTCTTGAAGGATGAGCTCTTATACATGACACCTTCGAGAACTAAGGATTAGTATTGTGAGGCTAGGGCAGAGGTTCTCAGTTTGAAGGATACTGTCCCCCCTGGGGGTGATCTGCAAATGGGTAGTGGAGTGTTTCTAAGCGATACAACAACTGGGGAACACTGCAGTTATTTAGTGTGGGAGGCAGAGATGGCGGGTCAGAAATACTAAACATTCTTCAGTGCACAAGACAGTCCTGCACAACAAAGAATTGTGCAGTCCAAAATGCCAATAGCATCTCCACTGGGAGAACAGGGTATGCAGAGTTTAAGAGACTACAAAGGTGAAAGTATCTTCAAAACCGTCTTTATAATCTCACCTCCCCTGTCTCTCAATTTGCACTTTTCCTTCCAGTGCCATCCCATATAGTTTTATAGGTATGCACTATATATCTAAGGGGGCACAATTCAGTCATATACAACGGAGATCTGTATGTTGATTATGACAATTTTCCAGCAGAAGCAGTGGAGTGTCTTGAGCAAGGACAGCCTTTTTCTTATTCCTATAAAGGTTTTTTTTTTTTTATATATATATATACCTGTAAAAAGACTGTGGGGGCAGTGTCTGACCTCCTCCAACCCTTCAAGGGGGAAGTAGAAACAAGATCAACAGCGCTAGGCTGACTCCCACGCGGTGGAGCCTTCTCTCTCTGCCATCTTTACTAATTCTGTCACCAACTGTTCCTTGCACAACACTCTCTACTTCTCTGCTGGGTTTGATAATTCATTGCAGTGGCCACACAGAATTCACAGACCATACTCAATGATTATGGGGTTTATTAGGGAAGTTAACAGTTACAGTTCAGGCTCAGGAACACTCAAGATACAGTTCTTCTACCAGGACAGCCTCTTCCCAACTGTGCTCACAAGTACGCCTCTCCCTGGCCCTAGGTCTCTTCCCAAGGGCACTCAGCTTTCTCTATCTGTGGGCCAGGAAGCCAACAGCACTGTCTCCTGCTGCTGAGTCTCTGCTTCCAGGTCTCTCCTGTCACTGCTTCTCACCATCTTCAGGGGTACAGCTTGCTCTCTCTCGAAGCATCTCAGCAAAGGGATCCCGGGTCCAAAGGATGCGCTTTCCACTCCTAGCTGTTTTTCCTTGGTGGTGGTAGGATCCTCCACTCTCCTCTGAAATTGGTTCTCTTTTAAGGCAAAAGTGACCAATCTCCTTGGTTGGCCACAATTACCCTATCACACAGTCCCGCCCAATCACCTTGGTGGGAGTTACAAGACAATGACTAGAAAGGCCACACACAAAAATAATTAATTGCACCATAGTACCATATGGGCTAGTGTCAGTCCTATGGTTTTCTCCAACTCTGCACATGTACAGGAAACCCTGGTGGCATAGTGGTTAAGAGCCATGGCTGCTAAGCAAAAGGTCAGCAGTTCGAATCCAGCTGGTGCTCTCTGAAAACTCTATGGGGCAGTTCTGCTCTGTCCTGTAGGGTCGCTATGAGTCAGAATCAACTCCACAGCAAAGGGTTCAACGGCACATGTACACAGACTACTTGTCCTAGTGAGGGTTTTGATGGGTGTGAGTAAAGAAGAGAAGAATAAGGGAAATGGTCTGTTTTCTCATTGTGTCCCACTGAAGTATTCCATAAATGTTAAAGATCATTATGAGCTATGCCTAGCCTTTGGTGAACGTATAGAAATCTTCTACCTGAAGCTTGTTCTCAAGTCCTGGGGACTAAAAACTTTTCTCAAGGTACAGTGGAGATGGGGTTCAAAAGATCAGCAGTCATCATCCAGTTGACCTAGTCCTGCTCCCAGGTTTCAAACTGCAATACAGCACTGCCTTCAGGATTCCATTCTAGGCTCTGAACTTCTTGCTTAATCTCTGACACAGACTATTGTTCGCTGGAAGGGACCTACCTTCAGTTAGGAGAGTTCTCAAAGCATCCAAGTCTGCCAAAAGTAAAGATTATCAAACTTCTAAAAATTCTGTTCATTGCCTGAAATAAACTAGAATTACTCTAATAGATTATTTTAAGCTACTGTTTTAGTTACTAGCAGTAATGTAAAGCACTTAAATATATATGTCTATGTACATTTATAAACATATACACTCATGTATGTGTGCATGTAATACATACATACGTGTGTATATATGTGTGTGTAAATATATATACATACAAAACTGTTTGAAGATATGGAAATTTAATTGTGATTACAATCTAGGAGTAAGACTGTCAAGGTTCCTAAACAGAAGTTCAAGGTTTATTTGTAACAAATGAACAATTTTCCAAATAAAAGGAAAATACATAAAATTATTATAAAAGTTAATGAAACTGGCTCCAAGTTAATTAAATTTATTTTCCTTCAGAAATATCCTGACCTCCTTCAAGCGCAACATGAATAGGTTTGTAAAAGTAAAGCAAAAAATCACAAACCAATAACTACTAACAAAAAAATCAACAGTGCTGCTCTGATATAAAAATAAAAACCTACAAGGTAGGACTTATTCTACAATCTGTATTTTTTCAAAATTTTGCTCAACTCATGATCATAAAAACAATACCTAACATTTATTCAGTTCTTAACTACATGTTAAGCACTGTACACATATTAACTCAGCCCCGAGATGGTTCTATTATTATCCTCATTTTATAGTCTGAGTTTTTTCCATCCTTCAAGAGAAGACTTAAATTTCACTTTCTCACAAGGCTTTCCTTAATACTACTTCCCCAATTAAAATTATTTTCTACCTCTCCTTTTTTCCACTATTTTATGTGACTCTCTGTTCTAGAACTTATCATAGTTCACCTTAAGGTTCTTTATGATTCTCTTTGTTAGAATTAGGAAACCCTGGTGGCATAGTAGTGAAGTGCTACGGTTGCGAACCAAAGGGTCAGCAGTTCAAATCCACCAGGCGCTCCTTGGAAACTCTATGGAGCAGTTCTACTCTGTCCTATAGGGTCGCTATGAGTCGGAATCGACTCGACAGCACTGGGTGGGTTTTTTTTTCTCAGCATTATATTACGTGTTTCTGGAAGGGTAGACTTTATTTATTTTTGTATCTCTATAGTGCCTAAAAGGAGCTCTGGTGGTGCAATGGTTAAGCACTTGGCTGATACAAAGACTCCACTGGAGAAAGGTCTGGTGATCTGCTTTCATAAAGATTACAGCCAAGAAAACCCTTTGGGGGAAGTTCTACTTTTGTTACATGGGGTCGCCATGAGTTGGAATCAACTCAATGTCACACAACAACAAGAACAAGATTGATGCACAAAGTACATGTCTAGCAAAAGTTTGATGAACTAACGGTGGCATTAATAGGGAAAGAAAGATGAAAGGAATTAAGCAGCAGCTTTAAAAACAAAGAAAAGGTCATGAATAAAAGGTTACAAGCAATTATTCTCTGTGCAGACGACAGAATAAAAGAGATGCAGAGATTATGGGAAAAACATTTATATTAAATATCAGGTAATCATTACATCATACTCATACTGAAGGAAAATACAGGTGAATGTTTACATAATCTTGGGAGGTGGAAAGCATTTCTAAACCTGCCACCAAGAGCAAAATCAAACAAGAGAGGAATTAAATGGTCAAGAGATCTGGAGTCAGGCTGCATGGATTCAGTTTCCAATTTGCCATTGGTAGTGTCAATTTATTCATCTGTAAAAGTGGGATGATAATATTAATACCTGACTCATGGAGTTGTAGAGTAGAACGAGATGAGATAATTAGGATAAAAGTGCTTAGCACAATGTCTTCCATAAATGTTTAAAAACAAACCAAAGAAGGAAAAGGTAGACAGATTTGACTGAAAAAAAATTAACAGCATTTATGTTCTAAAAAAAAAAAAATCAATCAATAAATAAGTAAAGAAAAATCAAATAATAAACAGGAGAAAAAATACTGATATCCTAAATATATGAAAAGCGTTCACAAATTTATAAGATGAAAACCCTAATAAGGAATGTTGGAAAAAAGAACCGAGTATTTCATAAAATACTGATATATACAAATGACAAACATGAACAAATACCCACCCTAATTAAGTAATTGAAGGTGTTGGTGAAAATCAGAAAAAAAATTTTCTAATTAAATCAGCAATATTGACGATGGTGTGAAGCAATGAGCATGCTTACAAAACCATTGTGGAGAACTTAAATCAGTCCATTGCTAGAGAGCACTGTGCCAACAAGCATCAAAAACATTAAAAGGTCTATACTTTCTGATCTGGGAAATCTAGATATTTATACCAAGGAAATAATTATTGATATGCACAAAGAGGAAAACTATGGCATTTTTTATAAGACCAAAAAAACTGGATGTAACTTAATGATCCAATAATCAGAACAGTTAGTTACAAAGCCTTCACAAAACTGAATATCTGAACTCAGAAAAGATATTCAGTGCCATGAATCAAAAGAGTATATGATAGTAAAGCATTATTTACATGGCTCCATTTTCATTAAAAAAAAAACAACAGAATGTGTGTGTGTACATACATTAAAAAGATGTGAAAGGAGACATACCAAAATGCTAACATTCATTATCTCTAGATAACGAAATTATACATGATTTTGGAAAGACACAAAAATGTTTTCTAAATTTTCAATGATAAACATATTTTTGTAATTAAAAAGCAAACAAACTTATCTTTCCAAAAGAAAAAACTAAACATTAGGAGATACTCCCACCCCTCATTCAGATACTCTAGACACTAGAATATATTTTCAACCGTGGCTACACTGTGCTCCTTAGAGAGGCATACGGTAATGGTCTTCAGTCTACGTGTTCTATATGATTCTAAGCAGTTCAAGTAGTTCAGTGGGAAAGTTCAATTAAGTATTAAAAACAACTCAAGGAAACATCAGATGGTTAATGGTTAAATGGCATTAAAAAAAAAAACTTAGGCAGTACTGAATAAAGGTAAAACCTTAATCTCATGCTTACTCAGCAGCAAGAAGAAAAAACAAAAACAAACATTAATTATGGATGATTTAGTGATCTGTTTTTTATGGTTTTAGTTCTAGAAACACTTCTAATATGTGTTTATCTATGCTGTAACTCATTGCTTTCTGCAAATTTAAAGGAACCTCTTGGCTGACAGTTGAAATGTTTGGTCTCAGCTAAGGGGAAAAAAAAAAATTAGTTCAACCATTTTGGAAATAGGCAAGAGGAAAAAGTCCTCATGGTTCAAAAATGGTGTGTATGTTTAGTGGCTTTCCAACCTCATAATAAATCTAAGAAAGGCCCAATTTCTTAATGAAAACAGCCTGAACATGAACACTTTTAGCTCATCCTCCTAACATAGCAAGGAGCGAGCAGGCCCAGCGCCGTTTTACTGAATTGTGTATCCATTCATTCATTCTTAAAGCTCTTACTGAACAAAGGTTCCAAAAGTTAAGGGTAATGACAGCCATGGAATTACAGTGTTGAAGAGAATAGATCCAATCTAAGATCTTTAATTTCATCTAGAAAAATAAACCTTGGACAAAAAATGTTAACAATAAAGGGAGGGACAGGGTAAGTAAATAGCTGCCTAAATTGTTCACCATTGAAGAGTCCCCCGGTGTGCTAGTCACTTGTTTTTTCCTGCCCATTATCCATTGTTCCCTCTCTAGATAACAGCACCCAGTTTTCCTTTGGGGAACTATCATTCACATTTTTATTCATACAGTGGGGCTGATCTCATCTCCTAATTCCAGGAACTGACAGGTGACCCAGCACTGGTCATGCAATGAATTCCTCTCCCTAGGCAGAGCGAATATTCAGTAGGCACATGGCCCAAGCCAGGTTCACTGTGGACAAGGAGCATCAGTCCTGAAACTTTCATTTGCCCTCCTGGGAAAAAATCATTCTTTCTGCCCAGGGTCAGGTCCAAACAAAAACAAAAACCAGTTGACATCAATTCAATTCCGACTCATAGTGACTCTACAGGACACAGTAGAACTGCCCCAGAGGGCTTCCAAGGAGCACCTGGTAGATTCAAACTGCCGACTTTTTGGTTAACAGCTGTAGCTCTTAATCACTACGCCACCAGGGCTTCCACCCAAGGTTCACACTGAGAGAATATAAGGCAGTTGCTACTGAGGGCATCTTTGCCATCACTTGGAAAAATAAAACCAACAAAGAAGAAAACAGAACTAAGAAAGAAAGAAACAGACTCCTGATGAGCCCTTTTTAAAATCTGGATCAAATCATGCCTGAATCATCATTTGGATCAAATCTAAACCATCATTATTTGATTTGGATTTCTGTTACGTGAAACTAAAAGGAGGCAATAAATGTGGGGGAAAGGAAGGGTAGGTGGTTGTCTCTCCACTCCCCATCTGATCTACCTAAATTATTTTAGACACAAAAAATAGACTGAAGGATGTTATTGTATGCTACCTCCAGGCAGATCTGTGTAACCTTCACTGTACTGGAATTCATCACTAGAATGTAGGCCATACCCATAATGCCTATCAGTACTTACCCCAAAGCCTAGTACACTGCCTGGCCCATAACAACAGTGAATAAATATTTGCTGAAATTTTTTCTAATACATGATTAAAGTGATTGAAAACACCACAGCTTGGGTCAGGCACACTTTAGTCTTCAAGGTGACATCTTTGCTTTTCAACACTTTAAAGAGGTCTTTTACAGTAGATTTGCCCGATGCAATGCGTCTTTTGATTTCTTGACTACTGCTTAATGGATGTTGATTGTGGATCCAAGTAAAATGAAATCCTTGACAACTTCAATCTTCTCCCCATCTATCATGATGTTGCTTATAGATCCAGTTGTGAGGATTTTTGTTCTCTTTATGTTGAGGTGTAATCTATACTGAAGGCTGTGGTCTTTGATCTTCATTAGTAAGTGCTTCAAGTCTTCTTCACTTTCCGCAAGCTAGGTTGTATCATCTGCATAACACAGGTTGTTAATGAGTCTTCCTCCAATCCTAATGCCCCGTTCTTCTTCATATAGCCCAGCTTCTCGTATTATTTGCTCAGCATACAGATTGAATAAGTATGGTGAACGGATACAATCTTGACGCACCCCTTTCCTGACTTTAAACCACAGAGTATCCCCTTGTTCTATTAGAACAACTGCCTCTTAATCTATGTACAGGTTCCTCATGAGCACAATCAAGTGTTCTGTAATTCCCATTCTTTGCAATGTTGTCCATAATTTGTTGTGATCCACACAGTCGAATGCCTTTGCATAATCAATAAAACACAGGGAATCATCTTTCTGGTAGTCTCTGCTTTCAGCAAGATCCATCTGCCATCAGCAATGCTATTCCTGTTTCCACGTTCTTCTCTGAATCCATCTTGAATTTCTGGCAGTTCCCTGTCAATACACTGCTGCAGCTGCTTTTGAATGATTTTCAGCAAAATTTTACTTATGTGTGATATTAATGATATTGCTTGATAATTTCTGGATTCTGTTGGATTGCCTTTCTTGGAAATGGGCACAAATATGGATCTCTTCCAGTTGGTTGGCCAAATAGCTGTCCTCCAAATTTCTTGGCATAGATGAGTAAGCACCTCCAACGCTGCAGCCATTTGTTGAGACATCTCAATTGGTATTCCATCAATTCTAGGAGTCTTATTTTTTACCAATGTCTTCAGGGCAGCTTAGGCTTCTTCCTTCAGTACATGGGTTCTTGATCATATGCTACCTCCTCAAATGACTGAATGTTGACCAACTCTTTTGGTATAGTGACTCTGGATTCCTTCCATTTTCCTTTGATGCTTCCTATGTCATTCAGTACTTTGTCCACAGAATCTTCAATATTGCAACTCGAGGCCTGAATTTTTTCTTCAGTTCTTTCAGATTAAAAAATCCCGAGGTGTTCATCCCTTTTGGTTTTCTAACTCCAGGTCTTTGCATATTTCATTATAATACTTTGTCTTCTTGAGCCGCCCTTTGAAATCTTCTGTTCAGTTCTTTTACTTCATCATTTCTTCCATTCCCTTTAGCTACAGTACGTTCAAGAGCAAGTTTCAGCGTCTCTTCTGACATCCATTTTGGTCTTTTCTTTCTTTCCTGTCTTTTTAATGACCTCTTGCTTTTTTCATGTATCATATCCTTGACGTCATTCCTCTAAACAGAGGAACATTAATATTTATGTCAGGGGTCCTAAGCTGCAGGTCCTGGGAGTCAAAAGTTTTGATTAGTAAGACAAGTGTTTTAAAAATTAGAAAATTTCATGTAAAAAAATTAAAACTTGCAACTTCTCCTGAAATTTTCCAAGTTCAAGCAACACTGGGGATGAACTGCTGAATAGCAAGAGGAGCTAAGGAGCAGCTGCCCCCTTGAGACTGGGCACATGCACAGGTTTGCCACTGTCCCCACTCCTCTCTACTGTCTTACACATTACCTGCCTGGCCCTGATGGGTTTGAAAGCCCTCCTGTACATACTGCAATACAGTTCCTTACTGCTCGTAAGCATAAGCACTGGACTCCCCCCATTCTGCAGTTTGCCTCATTAAACGTTGGCTCCCTCTGCAATAGATTTATCTCCTACTGCAGAGTAACATGAAGTCAAGGGCAAAGCACTGAACTGTAGTTCTTCTATCACTAACTGTGAAACTGTATGTGTCACTCAATCTACCTCTCCATCACCAATGAAATATCAGGGTTGCTGTGATGATTAAATGTGATAATGAATGTAAAAGCGCTCTCCATAGGAGAGATGTCACCATATAGTAAAATGAACCTTTGGACAAGACGGTACTTTTAAAAAATATTATAAAACACAAGCATGTTATATGAATCTTTCAAGGTGGTACACTGAGAAAGTTTCATTATCTATTCAAGGCTAGTGGCACAAAAAGAAATTACTAAACCTAGCGTTATATACTCAGACAATGCAAAAATATATACATCAAAAACTAGCTCTTTATTTATTTTTTTTTTTTTTAAAAAAACCCTATAACCATAAATAACTTCTAACTTGTCAGGTTTCTAAACAGGGAAATGACTAAAATTTCCTGAGAACGAAAGATAAGTTTAAGGTTATGTAAGTTCAGCCAAATAAGGCTTTCAGGAACAATAACATATATAAACAAAAAAGTCTATCTAGGAATAACAATGTAAGAAATGATTAAAAAAAAAAAATCTGTGAAGGAAACTGAGAGAAATGTTGATATAAAAAAAAATACATAATGAGCTGGGATTACTAGCTACCTCCAAAGAGATATAACACAATTTCATCAGTGGTTAACCAGGTACCAGTTTAAGACCCAGACAGTCAAGGTTGCTGTGGTTATCTATGACAAAGAAACAGACCTACAGAGTGCAAATATATTCTGGGAACCAAAAAGACAAAAATAATTTAAAAAGTCCTCGAGGCATCATGTCACTACATCCATCACTGAAATCTATGGAGCTCAGTAATTTGGGATTGAAAATTAATCAAAATGGTCCGTAGGTCATTGGTCAGGTTTATTTTAGTCATCAAAAAAACCGGTCTAATTAACCAAGCAGATTATGAAAAATGTCTTCTCTGGAAACCTTCACCTTACTAACAAAGGGAACTTTTGAGACTAAACAAAACCGAGAGCAGTTGCTTATATGCTGCATTCTGCTCAAATTCTGAGATACCCAGTTCAGGGAGAAAAGAAAACCACCTATACGTGAAAAGATTTTTTTTTCCTTTTAATGTAGAATCTTGAGTGCTTTTGCCAGTTTTAAATATTTTTACTCTTGTCAAAGTAAAGCATGGCATGGCTCTTAGATTCAAATAGTACAAAGGGTTTCAATGAAAAGCAACAGCCTACTTACTATCTCGCCCTTTCCCAAACCCATACCAGCTTCTCAAAGAAAGCTACTTCTGGTTGATTTTCAGTTTTGCTTTCTCTTGTGGTCACCATCATGTCATTAAATAATGTGTTATAATTATACCACTTCTTCTATAAATCACTGTTTTTGACTTTATCTGCTGGCTTCCTGCTATGACAGAATTGCATCTAGCTCACTTGCATCCCTACCACATACCCCACACATACACAGACACCAGACACTTGTATCACAATGTTGGTTTCTCTACTGGCTACTTCTAAATTTTAAAATAGTATAAATACTATGGTTACACCTTTGTTTCTTTTTCCATCAACTATAAAAGTATCTCTTATCTCACAAACTAAACATATTATAGAGCAGGGTTTTCTCCTCTTCCTCCTCCTCCTACTTCTACTACCACTACATTAGGTTATACCTTTGGAATTTGCTTTCTTTTGGCCTATGTTTACTCCAACTGTGTAAAGAAAAAATTCAGTATTGCCAAAAATTACCTATCATGATCTCTTTAGAATGTATAATTGTGTAAATTATTGCCAGTGGTCCATTTGGCCTTACTTTTGAAGACCAACATAGAGTATTATGAAAACCCATTCTCATAACATATATATTCTGTTCTTCACGGTAAATATGAACAAATTTCTCAGAGAACTGAATTTTACCCAACAACAAAGTACTGGAGCCCTGGCTGCCCAGTGGTTAAGTGCTACGGCTCCTAAGCAAAAGGTCAGCAGTTCAAATCTTCCAGCTGCTCCTTGGAAACCCTATGGGGCAGTTCTATGCTGTCCTATAGGGCCACTGAGTCGGAATCGACTCTACAGCAACAGGTTTGGGTCTTTTTTTTTTTTTTGGTTTAAGGAAGTATCAGCAGCTGCAAGTGATTAAGAACTCTGCTTCCTTCAACTTTAGGTCAAGTTACCCTTGATACTATCCCTTTGTCTTCATCCCAGTATTTAACACAAGAATCTAGTCTCACGTTCAAGGCCGCTCATCTCAGTAGCATAGCTGTAGGTACAGATAGAGCTGCTGATAAAAAAAGTACATGGACCTAAGCTAGACAGGTCTTGGCATTAACAGGATTACACATTACAGATGTAATGTGGAAACCCCACTTGTCTTTGAAACCAGAAAAGTCAACATGTATCATGTAGTGATGAAGCAGTCAGAGCATGGACTGTATAGTCAGAATGCCTGGTTTCAATGCCCAGCTCTGCCACCACCAGGGAGTGATGTGACCTGAGCATGTGACCCAAGCCTCTGTACCCCATGTTCCTCATTTAAAAAATTGAGTTGTTGTAAATATTGGAAATAATGACATATGTACATGATTTAGCATAGCACATGGCATATAACAAGAGCTTAACAAAATTAAACCCACTAAAATTATTACTATAATTAGGTTATTGTCCAGAAAGCCTTAACTTCATCATTTCTTTTAGTTTGGACCTAATCACATCTTTCACTTCTATACACCTGGTGAAGTCAAATGAACCCACTGCCTTTACAGAAATCTGCCTTTATTTCTAACTGTAGTCAAGGCAAACAGGCCTGGTGGAAAGGCCGTTCAAAAGCTGAGCTGGCCTCCTGGACTGAGCTTCTAGGCTGGGATGTTAACCCCTGAACTCCTGCAGGTCCAGGTTTCAGATTATGTCCTTCAAGTGCTTTCACTGTGTCACTCTGACAGCCCCGATTTTAAGGTGCATTTAAAATAATCCTATAAATATCAAAGCCAAGCATTTTGAACCAGCTAAGAATGCTACAAACAAATGTGCTACGTTCTAGACTGACTGAAGGAATCCTAAGAAAAACTGATTCAGTGCTACCTGGACTGTGACTAAAATCCATCAAATAGTAGTTACTGTTTACAAGCCTGAAGAAAAAGATAATTTTGTCTTAGTACTCTGTTAGACATATTTGGAGGCAAATAAAAGTACATTTATATGGCAACTTTCAAGATATTAAAAATGAGATAAAACTAAATGAAAAGGAAACAGAAATTTTGCTCATGGACCTCAAATCACCATATGTGAAACATCAAATAAATAGCTATTCTAATCTCAAACGGTAATCTTTCCTTGTAGCCTTTCTCATTTTATTGGAACAAATATTTCAAGCCTCATCTGTGTTCTATTACAATCCTAAAGACAACATGATATACAGGACAGTGTTTATACATAAAAATTATTTTAAGTGAAGAGGCGCTAGGGAATGACATCTAGATTCTCTTACCCCAAGACTTTAATTATACATATATATATATATATATATATATTTTTTTAATCCTAAAATGACAATTTTCTCCTTTGGCAACAGAGTTTTTTGGCTCCACTTTCGATGCCAACATAGTCTCATCATGAAAATAAATTAAAAGTAGGTGGTCTGGTTAGTCCTCACAATGCCACATTTTAATCAGGCAAAGCAGTGAAAAAGATTATTGTCGAAATACTGGCATGTCTTCAAACAACAGTGCATGCTGTCCATTTTACTCACAATGAAAAGGCTCTTCAAGAGATTTCGATAAAGGTTTCCCTCCTACTTGCAGTCCACATTTGTAATGTTTATATAAGTGGGGGATATAAATCTTTCTCCAATGAACCCCATGGTTTTTAGAGCAGACTTCTTGTTATAAACTGCCTGTTTCCGTTTTGCCTGCCTAAGCAAGCCAGGCAAAGCCCATTCGAGAGAGACTGGAACTAATTTAATGCGCTCCAGGTTTAAGCCTCTAGCCTCTGTGCCTTTACAGGGAGATTTTACACACTGGATTACTGCTGACTTTAACAATGATTCATACGATAAGTGGCTTTTGATTTGTTTTTTAATGTCAGAAAATATGCATTGGCAAAAGAAATGTCATCAAAATCATTTTGTTAAAACAATATCCATAAAAAAGAAAAAAATTTTTTTCAACTTTCAACCAAAAAAAAAAAAAAAATGGGAGGGGGCAAATCTTACTCATGCCAAAGGCTTGTTCACGTGAATTCCCAGTTTTATTCAGTGTAAAGAACGCAAAATTGTTTAGAGACAGATTTACGAGTGGATGAACTCCAGGATATGATGGGTTGAATCGATATACTTTACTGCAAGACCTGTTTCTATTATTAAAAATACCAAAGCCACTCTGAAGATGGACAAAAACATCATTCTTTATCCAGCCTCAGAGATACCCCATGTGTTTTTTTCAGACATGCAGAATTCCTTGAAACCAACACTAATTAAAACAAAAACACATTCACAAAACTCCGAGTAAGATCCATCATCCCAAAGCATGTGGGGGCGGGGGAGGGAAGTTTCCTCTGTTCAGCTCAAAGGAAGAGAGTGCAGGGACATTAATTCAAAAGAAAACAAACTGAGAAACAAAAGCATGTTTTATACTACGATTCTAGATTTCTGCATTCGGGAACCCAAACCTGTTCATCAGAATATGCTTTCAAAATACTCAATGTAATGAGATATAGTTGTCCCCCGACCTTAGAGTCTCCTATTTTTTTTTTTTTGGATGTTATTTTGAAAGGGCGAAGCAATGCCTTACAGTAGGGGGCGCTATTGTAACACCATGCTCACACTTGAAACACTCAAGGCCAGACCTGAGGAAGAAGGACCATTATTCGTTAAGATTTACCACGTTGGCATAATTACCCTAATTAATTACCAAATTTCTGATTTTTTTCCTGAAGCCAAACCTGCTTTTTCATTACCTGCCTACAATATTAAGATGACCTAAGTGATACAAAAAGCAAATGCTTTTTTATAAAAAACCTACCCAAATATCCAAGACACGCTGATTACTGTTAAGCAATAGGAGAACTATTTATTGAATGTCATATTTCAAAGGCATGAAAGCTTCTCCAATTGCAAATATCCAGATGTTCTTTATTGTAAATGTAATATCACATTGGGAGATGGTAGGAAAAAAATGAATATTTCATCTTGGTCTACAATGAAATGCAGAGCTGGTTTATAAACACAAGTCAAGGCAACCCATGCTAATTTAGATGTTAATTTCAAAAATATGGGGTAAGAAAATATTTACAAGTACAAGAATGCCTTCATATTTTCTAGAAATAAATTTTTCTTTCCATCTGCCTAGGATGGCTTTTGGCTGGCCTGTTAGAAAGTATGGAAACTGAAACTGTACTGAACGCTTGGCTTCCAATGACTTAACAGTGTTTTGGGAGTTTGGGGAAGAAAAAAGCAAATTCTTTGCCAGGTCTCAAGAATAAAACCTATAGATAGATAATGGCAATATTTTTTTCTGTAAAAAGTAATCCATATGGATTTCTCTTAATTTCTGTAAGTTTAGATGATTGAGAGAAACTTTTGCTTAATACTTGAAAGCCTTAAGGTCACTAAACAGAACAATAATGTCTGACTTTAAGAGAATCAAGCCTCATACAGTCTTAACAAGTGTTTATGCTCGTCTTTGCCTTCAGTTTCAACTCAAAGGTTTGCTTGCTTACTTTAAGACAGTAGGGTGTTATATAAGTTCAAACGAAGACTTTTTTTTCCAACCTAATAATTCCACAGAAAAACTCAATATTAAAACTTTTCCTTTACAAACATAAAAGTTAGTATTTAAAAAGTACATAAAGAGATCCTAAGAAAACCAAAACATTGTTGAAACATAATAAGAACATGATATGAAGCCAACGAGAATTTATGCAATCATATCTACATGCCGTAAGCTTTAAACTTCAGTATTTTAAGTTCTGTTACAGTTTATTATCTATTCTTTCTCTACAGTTTATTATCTATTCTTTCAATTACACTGGAGTTGGGGTTTTTTGGTACTATGTTGTGTGAGTGTGTGAGTGCGTGTGTATACGTGCACACGTGGTGTTTGTTTACAGATCCTACAAGATTCTTCTATGTGTTTATTGGAGAATGTAGTCTGTCCCTATGCATTTTCTCCAAGGTCATCTCAATTGTTGTATTGTTGTGATAGATTCCTTTTTCAAGACTAAATAGAAAACCTGGGCCTATAATTACCACCAAATTTCCCTTAAATTGAGCTAACCAATGTACATTTGAGTTGTCAGTTGGGACATAATTCTTCATAATTATTGTTCAAAAGAGCCTGTGACAGTTGCAACAAAGTAATTGGTTAAGAGAAAAGCACCAGGTATGCATTTCCCTGAAACATCTGTTCGAAACTCTGGGTCATTTGAAGAATATGTAAATAGTCCCATCTTCTAATTAGTTTCTCAGAGGCCAAAATATCACTGCCAAAGTTGTTTGAAGTAGTTTGCAGGGGCCAGGGTTCTTCTGTAGTAAAGCTGATGTAACCACACAGTTCCTTCAAAGGCAAGCACTGATTTTATCTCCAAATGTTGGCATTTGTGATGGAGAAGGGGACAGCATTTTCTTCTATAGATAATATATTTTCCTTATTATTTAAGCCATTTCTCTTTCACCTATAGTGAAAAAGCATTCTGACACAGTACATAAATGTTCACTTACTTTTTTGTCTCCCTTCCTTCTTTACGTCCTTGGTCAATGAGCTGACCTACAAACACTAGGGTACAAGCTTTGGATTGCATTTTCAGAGCACAGACGGGTTGAATCCAGGCCATCTTCCATATGACCAATGACAGAATTTCTGAGACTGTTGGCCAAAATCAGAAGTAGAGCTTGTAGTCATGTAATAATTTTCTTCCTAGGGATGAATGACTACTCTAAAACTGAATCCTTCAAACAGGATGTAAGAAATTGAGTCAACCCTAGAGTCACTGACATAATGAAGACATAATGAAGCTTTAAACTCCATCTAGCAACTTATCCTCTTCCCACCCCTCCACCTCCTACTTCACCCTCAACAAAAAGCTCACTGTAGGATATAAGAAGTACATCCACATGGGGGTTTGAAATCTGAATTATGAATGTAAATCTCTGAAAACTTTGAACTGTTGAAAAGGATTACAAATGGAAAAAAATTACTGTGGCATCCTGATATCGTCAGATTTGAAAGAAAAATGTAAGCACTGTCTCTGTGACTATTAACAGAGTTTCTCTTCTACTTAGGGTAAAAGCAATAATCTGTTTCTAGAAAAAAGACTGGGACTTCCTGTTTAGAAAGTCAGTAGATAGGGTAAATGCTCTACTAGTGATTGAAAGAAGTTTTCCTCCATGAGGTAGAGAGTCCCTGGTTTAGGCAAAATATGTTCAGGTACAAGCTTAAATACATAGTTACTGTTGAGGGATAAATGTAGATAAAAGTAAACACTGTCTTAATAGCATAAATTTAATCTCCGTTTTAACCTGTGTAGCTTCTAATAGATTCAATCACACACACATACACACAGACATGCACACACACGCACGTTCACTCACTCAAATGAATTTACTTTAGTCATTTATCTGTGCACACTTAATTTTTCTTAAATAATTCATCAGAAACACATGAACTCATTCTCAAAATCAAAAGTTAAAAAATTCAGTCAAGTTTGTATATGTACTGGAAAATATGGTTGACATTATCATTCATAAATAACAGACACAAATTATAAAAAGAGAAAGTGTGGTCAGATATTCCCTTTAGTTTGTATTTGACTGTAATGAGATCGAGAAGTAATCAAAGACTTATAATAGGATTGCTAATTTTAGAAAGATCAAAGGAATTCCAGGTTAAGATGGCAAACTGAACAAATACATCTAAATGTGATCCCTCACAAAATCTCACTAAAATTATTTTTTAAGAGATTTTTAGTTTTTTTCTTATCAAATAGACCTACAAATGAAAAGAAAACTAGAGAGGAGATAATAGCAACAAGTTTTTGGGAGCTTGAAACTCAATGGACAGGTGTAAAAGAACTCAGGAAAACCAAGATATTCAAATTTTAGCTAATGCACAAGCTGAACAACAAACTATTTACACTACAGAAACCTCAAAAAGCTCCAGAAATGGTAATAAGAGGTTCTTTGAAATCTGGAGAAAATTGGAATAGATTAATAGTAACTGGGATAAAACTTTCTGAGAACTAGCTGAATCCTTAAGTCCCCTCCACATCACTCAGCAACGGCTTCTCCCCTATCTTGGTAGCAGACAGGTTATTCTGTGGAGAAAGTAAAACAAAGGGTTTGGGCCTAGAGATCAATTGGCAAAAACTGGGGGATTATTAACTGAATGTACACCAAAAGCTGAACGCTGACACTATCCACCCTTTCTCCCACTTGGCTCCAAGAAGATGCATCCAGATCTTTTCCATTTCATGCAGGAAATTGGAAGGGCACTCTTTGGGGGAATATGTCTAGCTCAAGAGGAAAGGCCGGATATTGATACAGATAGTTCACCTACAAACAACTCACCAGATCACCTCTAGCAAACCTCAGTCCACAAGCTCACCATAAGCTCAGCTCATCAAACCAACTTTTTAGACATCTATTCTTAATTCTTACAACCAGGATTAGCCAACATCTAAGGAACACTTGTAACATAGAAGGTGGAGAACAACAAACAATTAGGAAAAAAGCAATGTAAGACGCCATGCATGGAGAAGTAAGTGCCTGAAAAAGAAAAAATAAAGCATCACTTACATCCTTGAAAAATAAGATAAGGTATTATATTTATAAAGCAAGAATAAGATGTTTTTTTTTTTTTAATTCAGAGTATACACATATATACATACAAACACAAAAAGAACTCTAGAAATTAAAAACAAAAAAGAAAGCCTGGAGGCGGGGCCAAGATGCAAACTAGTCACAAGCATCTGCTGAACCCTCTTGCAACTAAGACCCAAAAAAACAAGTGAATCAATTACATATATGACAATCTACAAACCCTGAGCATCAAAAGCAGAATTAAGGAATCAGTCTGAGTGATGGGGAGGGTGAGACAGTGCAGAAGCAGCAACGAGGTTCTGAGCCCGCGAAGTGCCTCAGTTTCAATTCCTTGGCGCTGTTCTTTGGCACGATGGCGGCAGAGCTGATTGTAGCTTCCTGAGACACGGCAGCTTCAGCGAAAGAAGGCAAGCAAAGTGGTGAACCTCTGACCCTGTGGCGTGTCTACATTGGGGCTGGCTGATCCCTCCCCCCTCTGCCCCAGCCAGCTTCATTAACAGTTGATTTCCCTGGGCCTGAGATAGAGCCAGCTGCGCTCTCTCTGAGCCATTCTTCCGGCCGGGGAGAAGGAACAAATTAACAAATGGGGGAGAGATACTTTCCTGACTCCCCTAATCTGGAAGCTCAGAACAGAAACAGCTCTAGTCCAGGCATAAGTGATCCACAGACTTTGCATTTCACCCCTACATGGATCCAGGTGGGTATTATTTTGCAAGGGCAAATTGGTTAGAGGTCTGACTGTAATTGTTCAGCTGTGTGGTGAAGAGAAAGATTTTGGAGGCATGATATGGCTCTGCCTATTAAAGAGGGCCCTCACCTACCCACAGCAGGGACCTGATGGTTTGAGGCTCCATCCAGGCCACCTAGCCACTCACAAAAGGGGTCCAAGGATAGTGGTGCCTACCAGTCTTTACAGGTATAAGCACTGGGTGCCTAAGATACAGCTGCAGAGCCCACCCACCAGAGTACTCTAGAGAACAGAGAGTGCTCCTCCCTCACTGACACTTGAGGGAAGGCTGTCAGTACACTGCCTTCCTCAAAGAGTGACCCCTGCCGCTACCAGAAACCACTGCACACAATCATCACCACTGCTCCTCTAAAATAGTAGTTGAGAGCCTACACCACACGGTAGGTGACCAACTACCAGGACACCTAAGTTGAATCTATACAAGACTAGTGAATGGACTCCCAGGCTCACATACCTGGTAACAGCTCTAGTCATCTGGTAACAGGACATTAGTGCTTCAAAGGCTGCAATAATCAACTTAGCTCACACTAGTAGCCTAAAATTCTAAAGAAAACAAAGCAAGAAGCTAGAACACAGTGAGCAAACATAAAATAATTTGTATAATAACTTACAGATGGCTCAGAGACAGTAGTCAATATCAAAACACATAAAGAAGCAGACATGATTGCTTCAACAAACTCCCAAAAGAGAGAATCAAGGACTCTTCAGGATGAAGATGTATTCCTGGTATTACCAGATGTTGAATACAAAAGGCTACCATACAGAACTCTTCAAAACATCAGGAATGACATCAGAAACAAGGTCAGGCAATACACAGAAAAAGCCAAGGAACACACAGACACAGCAGTTGAAGAAATTAAGAAGATTATACAAGAACATAATGAAAAACTTAATAAGCTGCAAGAATCCATACAGAGACAGCAATCAGAAATTCCAAAGGTTAACAATAAAATTACAGAAATAGACAACTCAATCGAAAGCAAGAGGAAGAGAACAGAGGAACTGGAATGCAGAATTGGGGAAATATACGATAAGGCACTTGGCACCAATATATTTGAAGAAAAATCTGATAAAAGAATTTTTAAAAATGAAGAAATCCTAAGAATCATGTGGGACTCTAACAAAAAGAACAACTTGCGAGAGACTGGAATACCAGAACAGGGAGGATAACAGAAAATACACAGAGAATTGTTGAAGATTTGTTGGCAGAAAATTCCTTGACGTCATGAAAGCTGAGAGGATATCTATCCAAGACACTTATCGAACCTCATACAAGGTAGGTCCCAAAAGAAAGTCACCAAGACATATTATCATCAAACTTGCCAAAACCAAAGATAAAGAGAAAATTTTAAATGCAGCCTGGGATAAGCAAACAGTAACCTACAAAGGAGAATAAATAAGAATAAATTCACACTACTCAGCAGAAACCACACATGAAGGAAGGCAAGGGAATGACATATATAGAGCATTTCCAGCCAAGAATCATATATCCAGCAAAACTGCCTCTCAAATATGAAGGTGAAATTAAGACATTTACAGATAAATAGGAGCTTAGTGAATTTGCAAAATCAACACCAAAACTACAAGAAATACCAAACGGAATTCTCTGGCTAGAAAATCAGTAATATTAGATTTCAAAACAATACTAGACCACAGAACACAGAAACCAGATATCAACTCAGACAGGGAAATCAAAAAAATGAAATAAGATTTTAAAAAAATGCTCAAAATACGGAATTGGTGATGTTACTATGTAAAAGATGACAATAATCAACAAAGAGGGACTAAAAAAGTACGCATAGATCTTCCACATGGAGAGGAAATCAAGGCAATATAGGGAGATACAAGTTAGGTTTAAACTTAGAAAAATATGGGTAAATATTAAGGTAACCACAAGGAAGACCAACACTCGCTCACATCAAAATAAAAAACAAGATAAACATACTCAGAAAAAACAAATTCCACTACAATGAAAAACAGGAACAAATAATATACAAAGGAAAACTTTTCAGCACAAAAAAATAAGTGCAAAAATGAAACTGTCAAAAACACACAAAAAAAAGGCATCAAAATGACAGCACTAAACTCATACCTACCTACAATCGCGCTGAATGTAAATGGACTAAATGCATCAATAAAGAGACAGAGAGTTGCAGAATAGATAAAAAAGCATGACCCGGGTATATGCTGCCTACAAGAGACTCATCTTAGACTTAGAGACACAAATAAACTAAAACTCAAAGGATGGAAAAAAATATATCAAGCAACAACAATCAAAAAGAGCAGGAGTGGCAATATTAATTTCTGATAAAACAGGCGTTAAAGTTAAATCCACCACAAAGCATAAGGAAGGATACTATACAATGATTAAAGGAACTATATACCAGGAGGACATAACCATATTAAATATTTATGCACCCAATGACAGGGCTGCAAGATACATAAAACAAATTCTAACAGCACTGAAAAGTGAGACAGCTGGCGCCACAATTATAGTAGGAGACTTCAACACACCACTTTCATTGAAACACAGGAAATCCACAAAGAAGCTCAATAAAGACATAGAAGAAATAAATGCCACAATCAACCAGTTTGACCTCATAGACATATAGAGAACACTCCACCCGAAAGGAGCCAAGAATACTTTCTTTTCTAGTACACATAGGACATTCTTTAGGACAGACCACATATTAGGTCATGAAGCAAGTCTTGGCAGAATCCAAAACATTAAAGTATTACAAAGAATCTTACCTGATCATACGGCCATAAAGGTAGAAATCAGTAACAGAAAAAGCAGGGAAAAGAAATCAAAAACTTGGACACTGAACAACACCCTGCCCCAAAAAGGCTGGGTTACAGACGACATGAAGGATGGAATAAAGAAATTTATAGAATCCAATGAGAATGAAAATACTTCCTATCAGAACCTTTGGGACACAGTGAAAGCAGTGCTGAGAGGTCAATTTATATCAATAAATGCACATATCCAAAAAGAAGAAAGGGCCAAAATCAAAGATTTATACCTACAACTTAAAGAAATAGAAAAAAAGCAACAAAAGAAACCCTCAGGCACCAGAAGAAAGCAAATAATAAAAATTACAGCAGAATTAAATGAAATAGAGAACAGAAAAACAACTGAAAGAGTTAACAAGACCAAAAGCTGGTTCTTTGAAAAAATTAACAATATTGATAAGCCATTGGCCAAACTGACAAAAGAAAAACAGGAGAGGAAGCAATAACCAGAATAAGAAATGAGATGGGTGATAACACAACAGACCCAACTGAAATTAAAAGACAGATATCAGATTACTACAAAAAAAAATTGTACTGTAACAAATTTGAAAACCTAGAAGAAATGGATGAATTCCTAGACACACTAACTACCTAAACTAACAGAAACAGAGGTACAACAACTAAATAGACCCATAAAAAAAGAAGAGATTGAAAAGGTAATCAAAAAGCTCCCAACAAAAAAAAAAGCCCTAGCCCGGACAGCTTCACTGCAGAGTTCTACCAAACTTTCAGAGAAGAATTAACACCACTACTACTAAAGGTATTTCAGAGCATAGAAAAGGTAAGAATACTCCCAAACTCATCCTGTAAAGCTGGCATATCCCTGATATCAAAACCAGGTAAAGACACCACAAAAAAAGAAAATTACAGACCTATATCCCTCATGAACTTAGATGCAAAAATCCTCAACAAAATTCTAGCCAATAGAATTCAACAACATATCAAAAAAAAATAATTCACCATGACTAAGTGGGATTCATACTAGGTATGCAGGGATGGTTCAACATTAGAAAAACAATTAATGTAATCCATCATATAAATAAAACAGAAGACAAGAATCACATGATTTTACCAATGGATGCAGAAAAGGCATTTGACAAAGTTCAACACCCATTCATGATAAAAACTCTCAGCAAAATAGGAATAGAAGGAAAATTCCTCAACATAGTAAAGGGCGTTTATACAAAGCCAGTAGCCAAAAAATCCTAAATGGAGAGAGTCTGTAAGCATTCCCCTTGAGATCGGAGATCAGACAAGGATGCCCTTTATCACCACTCTTATTCAACATTGTGCTGGAGGTCCTAGCCAGAGCAATTAGGCTAGATAAAGAAAAAAGTGCATCCAGGTTAGTAAGGAAGAGGTAAAAGTATCTCTGTTTGCAGATGACATAATCTTATACACAGAAAACCCTAAAGAATCCTCAAGGAAGCTACTGAAACTAATAGAAGAGTTCAGCAGAGTATCAGGTTAGAAGATAAACATACAAAAATCAGTTAGATTCCTCTACACCAACAAAAAGAACATCAAGGAGGAAATCACCAAATCAATACCATTTACAGTAGCCCCCAAGAAGATGAAATATTTAGGAATAAATCTTATTAGAGACCTAAAACACCTATACAAAGAAAACTTCAAGACACTACTGCAAGCAACCAAAAGAGACCTACATAAGTGGAAAAACATACCTTGCTCATGGATAGGAAGACTGAACATTGTAAAAATGTCTATTCTACCAAAAGCCATCTATAGATACAACCCAATTCTGATCCAAATTCCAGTAACATTTTTTAATTAGACGGAGAAACAAATCACCAACTTCACAGGGAAGAGAAACAGGCCATGGATAAATAAAGCATGACTGAAAAAGAACAACAAAGTGGGAGGCCTCACTTTACCTGATTTTAGAATCTATTATACCACCAAAGTAGTCAAAAATAGCCTGGTACTGGTACAACAACAGATACATAGACCAATATAACAGAATTGAGAATCCAGACATAAAGCTATCCACATATGAGCATCTGAGGTTTGACAAAGGACCAAAGTCAGTTAAATGGGGAAAAGACAGTCTTTTTAACAAATGGTGCTGGCATAACTGGATATCCATCTACAAAAATATGAAAAAAGACCCAAACCTCACACCATGGAGAAAAACCAACTCAAAATGGATCCAAGACCTAAGTATAAAATCTAAAACAATAAAGATCATGGAATAAAAAATAGGGACAACATTAAGAGCCCTAATACATGGCATAAACACTATACAAAACATTACTAACAATGCAGAAAAGAAACTAGATAACTGGCAGCTCCTAAAAATCAAACACCTATGCTCATCCAAAGACTTCACCAAAAGACTAAAAAGATTACCTACAGACTGGGAAAAAGTTTTTAGCTATGACATTTCCAATCAGTGCCTGATCTCTAAAATCTACATGATACTGCAAAAACTCATCTACACAAAGACAAACCAAAACCAAAACCCACCGCCATCGAGTCGATTCTGACTCATACCAAATCTATAGGACAGAGTAGAACCGCCTGATAGAGTTTTCAAGGAGTGCCTGGCAGATTCGAACTGCTGACCTCTTGGTTAGCAGGCATAGCACTTAACCACTACGCCACCAGGGTTTCCACAAAGACAAATAACCCAATTTAAAAAATGGGCAAAAGATATGAACAGGTACTTCACTAAAGAAGACATTCAGGTAGCTAACAGATACATGAGAAAATGCTCATGATCATTAGCCATTAGAGAAATGCAAATCAAAACTACAATGAGATTTCATCTCATTTCAACAAGGCTGGCATTAATCCAAAAAACACAAAATAATAAATGTTGGAGAGGTTGTGGTGAGACTGGAACACTTACACACTGCTGGTGGGAATGTAAAATGGTACAAAATTTTGGAAATCGATTTGGTGTTTCTCAAGAAACTAGAAATAGAACGACCATATGATCCAGCAATCCCACTCCTTGGGATATATCCTAGAGAGATAAGAGCCTTTACATGAACAGATATATGTACACCCATGTTCACTGCAGCACTGTTTACAACAGCAAAAAGATGGAAGAAACCAAGATGCTTATCAAAGGATGAATGGATAAATAAATTATGGTATATTCACACAATGGAATACTATGCATCAATAAAGAACAATGATGAATCCGTGAAGCATTTCATAACATGGAGGAATCTGGAAGGCATTATGCTGAGTGAAATTAGTCAGTTACAAAAGGACAAATATTGTAAAAGACCACTATTACAAGAACTTGAGAAATTGTTTAAACAGAGAAGAAAATATTCTTTGATGGTTATGAGAGGGGGAGGGAGGGAAGAGGGAGAGGGATTTTCACTAATTAAATAGTAGATAAGTATTATTTCAGGTGAAGGGAAAGACAACACACAATACAGGAGAGGTCAGCACAAATGTACTGAACCAAAAGCAAAGAAGTTTCCTGAATAAACTGAATGCTTCAAAGGCCAGCGTAATAGGGGCAGGGGTTTGGGGACCATGGTTTCAGGGGACACCTAAGTCAATTGGCATAACAAAATCTATTAAGAAAACATTCTGCATCCCACATTGGAGAGTGGCTTCTGGAGTCTTAAACACTAGCAAGTGGCTGTTTAAGCTGCATCAATTGGTCTCAACCCACCTGAAGCAAAGGAGAAAGAATAACACCAAAGACCAAGGTAATTATGAGCCAAAGAGACAGAAGGGACCACATAAACCAGAGACTCCAAAAACCTGAGACCAGAAGAATGAGATGATGTCCGGTTACAACCAATGACTGCCCTGACAGGGAACACAACGGAGAACCCCTGAGGGAGCAGGAGAGCAGTGGGATGCAGACCCTAAATTCCTGTAAAAGGACCAGGCTTAATGGTCTGACTGATACTATGACCCCGGAGGTCATGGTCCCCAGACCTTCTGTTAGCCCAAGACAGGAACCATTCCCATAGTCAGCTCTGCGGACAGACAGAGATTGGACTGGACTATGGGATAGAAAATGATACTGGTGAAGAATGAGCTTTTTGGATCAAGTAAGACTATGTTGGCATCTCCTGTCTGGAGGGGAGATGAGAGGGCAGAGGGGGCCAGAAGCTGACCAAATGGAATCGAAAATGGAGAGTGGAGGGAAGGGGTGTGCAGCCTCATTGGGGGGAGAGCAATTAGGAGTATTTAGCAAGGTGTATATAAATTTTTGTATGAGAAACTGACTTGATTTGTAAACTTTCACTTAAAGCACAATAAAAATTAATTAAAAATAAATAAAATACGCACAACTTAAGAGGAAGGCAGCAAACAGATTAAATTCTTGGCAGAATTGAATTGATGTGCCTGGCTTACATCCACTGTTCAATAAATGTTAATTAAAAAAAAAAAAGGATCAGAAAATAAAATTAAGGATATTATCCAGAAAAATAGAGACAAAGGAGACAGAAAATGGGGAAAAAAAGAATAAAAAATTATAAGACCAGTCAAGAAGAGACAACATCCAAATAACAGGAATTCCAGGAAGAGAAAATGGAGAAAGGAAATCATCAATCACCTCCCCCTCCCCCACACATACATAATTTCAAGAAAATTTCCCAGAGCTGAAGAATAATGAGACTCCATATTGAAAGAATGTCCAGCAAAATAGATGAGCATGGAATGGCACATAGCTGTGAAATTCCAGAGCCTAGGTAACAAAGACAAGGTCCTAAAGCTTCCATCACAAAAAACCAAAAAAAAAAAAAAAATAGAGCAGGAAAAAAATGTGTCAGAAAGAATTAAGAATCCAAACCGGTTTGAAGATCCCAAAAGCAACACTGGAAGCAAGAACACAATGGAGCAATGTATTCAAAATTCCAGAAGAAAAATATTTCCAAACTGGAATTCTATACCCAGCCAAACTATTAATGTAATAGCAGGGTAGCATAAAGGCATTTTCAGCTATTCAAGGTTTCAAAAAATACATCTCCTGTGCCATTTTTCCTCAGGAAGTTATTAGACAATATCCTCCAAAAAACAAAGGAGAAAACCAAAAAAGAGGAAGACACGGGATAGAGAAAACAAGAGATTCAACGCAGGAAAGAAGAAAAGGGACTCTGCAGAATGACCATGAAAAAAAGAACTCAGAATCACAACTATGTACCAGGTATAGAAGACAAGCAGTCCAGATTATAGCAGCATGACTCAAGAGACAGCCATGTTGAAGGCTGTCATCACCATGCCCTTTACCACTGTACTATTCTTTTACGTGTCAAAAATAATGGAGGATGTGTTCTACCAAATCAAGGGAGTAAACCAAGAAAGATAAAGATATGAGATGCGAGAGACTCCATCCCAGGAAAAAAGCAAATGAAATTCCAAGGATGACAGTAAAGAATGAATGATGTCAAGGATGACAACTGAACATCCTCACCCAGAAATAAAGAGAATGAAAGTATGTAAAATCAAACAAACAAAAAAACTTCACACACACAGAATTAAAACCCTGACCCTTATATGATTATATCTTATAGAAAATTATACTACAAAAAAAAAAAGGCTATTAAAACATGTACAAAAAATTAGTAATGGTTACAAAGAAAACCTAGAAAGGGAAAAAAGTAGTTATTAACTCAAGAAAAATAGAAAGTAAACATAATCATAGTACATTACAAGATTCAGGTATGAATGGTATTTGCCTGGGCATTATCAACACTAATTATCAACATCTGTCTCCCAACAATGCAGTTTACTTTCAGCTACCTTAATGTATTAACTGTAATTGTTCAAACTACAAACTTTGTTGTTAGCTCTTCAATCCACAAATCACTACATGAATAATAGGTGTGCACCATGATCAGTAACTAATCACACCACTTCTTCCAATGTTTGTTGGAGATTGGTCACTATGCATCCGTTATTCAGTTCCTCATAGAGAGCAACGCATGTAGTTGTGGTGCCTCCTTGTCTCCCAGTGATAAACCCATATGTCATTTTACAAAAAAGGATAACCAGAATGGGCCAACACAGATTAAAGTCCAGGAAATAAAAAGTACTAACTGTGGAAGTGCGATTCAAATTGAATGCAAACAGAGTTATAGAATAGCTGACTGTGGAAATGTTGACACAACCACCATTCCAGAGACTCCACAAATGCAGCAGGAGGACATTGGTGAAGGCGAACATATCCACATAAATGAGGAAAGTGGTTGTTCTGAAGGGGATGAAGATGTTCCAGGGGAAGGATGCTGGGAAAAAAACTTCATATTAAAGGAACTTTCAGA
Organism: Elephas maximus indicus; assembly: GCF_024166365.1. Taxonomy (NCBI): domain Eukaryota; kingdom Metazoa; phylum Chordata; class Mammalia; order Proboscidea; family Elephantidae; genus Elephas; species Elephas maximus. The sequence continues at coordinate 108,494,997 of NC_064823.1, read as the reverse complement.
GATAAATGCATTGAAGTGCAAAGGATAAAATTTTGAAAGTTGATTTAAACTTAGAAAAGGGCAGGGCAGTTCACCAAGGCCTAGAAGATGCTGGCTCCATATTGTAGGTTACATGACAAGAAGAAGGCAAGCAATGTTCAAACTGCTCTTGATATATTTTTTAATAAAGAATAAAATACTTCCAAGCAATTGGTCAATGTTCAACCATTTTAAGAGGTAGCATATGATCAAGAACTGATGGCACTGAAAGAAGAAGTCCAAGCTTCACTGAAGGCACTGGCAAAAAACAAGGCTCCAGGAATTGACAGAATACCAACTGAGATGTTTCAACAATTGAATGCAGCACTGGAGGTGCTCACTCATATACGCCAAGAAATTTGGAAGACAGCTACATGGCCAACCAATTGGAAGAGATCCATATTTGTGCCCATTCTAAAGAAAGGTGACCCAACAGAAGGCGTAAATTATTGGACAATATCATTAATACCACATGCAAGTAAAATTTTGATGGAGATAATTCAAAAGCGGCTGCAACAGTACATCAGCAGGGAACTATCAAAAATTCAAGCCAGATTCAGAAGAGGATGTGGAATGAGGGATATCATTATTGATGTCAGATGGATCCTGGCTGAAAGCAGAGAATACCACAAAGATGTTTACACCTGTGTTTTATTGACTATGCAAAGGCATTCAACTGTGTGAATCATAACAAACTATGGACAACAATGGGAAGAGTAGGAATTCCAGAACACTTAATTGTGCTCATGAGGAACCTGTACATAGACCAAGAGGCAGTCGTTTGAGCAGAACGAGGAGATACTGCATGGTTTAAAATCAGGAAATGTGTGCGTCAGGGTTGTATCCTTTCACCATACTTATTCAATCTGTATGCTGAGCAAATAATCCAAGAAGCTGGACTATATGAAGAAGAACGGGGCATCAGGATTGGAGGAAGACTCGCTAACAATCTGCAATATGCACAGACCTTGACACAACCTTACCTGATGAAAGTGAAGAGGACTTGAAGCACTTACTGACGAAGATCAAAAACTACAGCCTTCAGTATGAATTGCACCTTAACACAAAGAAAACAAAAATCCTCACAACTGGACCAATAAGCAACATCACGATAAATGGAGAAAACATTGACGTTGTCAAGAATTTCATCTTACTTGAATCCACAATCTACATGAAGCAGCAGTCAAGAAATCAAATGATGCACTGCACTGGGCAAATCTGCTGCAAAAAACCTCTTTAAAGTGTTAAAAAGCAAAGATGTCACCTTGAGGACTAAGATAAGACTGACCCAAGCCATGGTATTTTCAGTCACCTCATATGCATGTGATAGCTGGACAATGAATGAGGAAGACCGAAGAAGAATTTATGCCTTTGAATTATTGTGTTGGTGAAGTATATTGAACATACCGTGAACTGCCAGAAGAATGAACAAATCTGTCCTGAAGAAATACAGCCAGAATGCTCCTTAGAAGCAAAGATGGCAAGACTTCACCTCACATACTTGGGACATGTTATCAGGAGGGACCAGTTCTTAGAGAAGGACATCACGCTTGGTAAAGAAGAGGGTCAGGGAAAGAGAGGAAGACCCTTCAAGAGATGAACGGAGACAGTGGCTTCAACAATGGGCTCAAGCATAACGACTGTGAGAATGGTGCAGGATCAGGCAGCGTTCTGTTATACGTAGGGTCACTATGAGTAGGAACTGACTCAACAGCACCTAACGATAACTAACAACAAAACACTTTAATTCTGAATGTTTCTAATGTTTCAAATTACAATGTAGTAAATAAGTAACTAATTTCCCTATATATTTATAGGAGCTCTGGTGGCACTGTGGTTAAGCACTTGGCTGTTAACGAAAAGGCTGACAGTTTGAACCCACCAGCCGCTCCACGGGAGACAGACGTGGCAGTCTGCTTTTGTAAAGATTATAGCCTTGGAAACCCTATGGGAAAGTTCTACTCTGTCCTACAGGGTCCCTGTGAGTTGGAATCGACTCAACAGCAGTGGGTTTGGCTTTTTATATATTTTTAATCAACAGTGAAATCGTTTTTAAAGGTCATAGGATAATTGTAATTTTTCCCACTGATTATTAAGATCACTTAGAAAAAATGAACAAATAAGTAAATTTTTTAATGAAAAAAGAGATCACTTTGTATAGCTTCAGCTCATCACAGTCATTTTTACTGTCCTGTACAACTGTATGAAGCGAGGACCAACTAGTTTTTTTTTTTAAGAACGTGTATGTATTACAAAAAATAAACAAACCCTGCCCTCAAGTCAATTCCGACTCATAGAAACCCTGCAGGACAGAGTAGAACTGTCCCATAGGGTTTCCAAGGCTATAAATCTTTACAGGAGCAGACTGCTACATCTTTTCTCTAAGAGTGGCTAGTAGGTTCGAACTGCTGACCTTTTGGTTCACAGCCTAGTGCTTAACCACTGTACCATCAGGGTTCCTTACACACGTATTAATACACTAAAAATTAAATTAAGAAGAAATGATAACTAGAACTGCTTCATAAATAAAGGAGGAAGACCAATTAGGAAACTGTTATGGGAATCAAAGCATGAAATATGTCTAAAAGTAGGGTAGTGGGACTGGACAGACACTGGTGATGTCCAGAAGTATAATCCCTTGTAGGAGAAGGGGGAACAGTCAACTAACTCTCTCAGATTTCTAATTTGGTAACTGAATAATGATGGTGCTGTTTATTGAATTAGGAAAGGTAGAAGGGAATCCTAGTTCTGGGTAAGAACTGATTATTTCACTTTGGGGCATGTTGAGTTTAAGGTACTTATAAAACATGCAAAATACAGATATCCAATAGCAAATTGGACAAGTGGATCAGGACCTCAGGAAGGATGGTCTGAATACTTGGGTAGAAATTAATGCTAGTTATATGCAGAAAACTTCTAATATACAAATAATACAAACGTTCATAAGTTACAAAAAATAAAGACAGGAACCCAGACTGTTAACCCATGTATGCTCAGTGCCTAGTACAGTACCTGGCAAAGGCTGGGGATTTAATACATTTTTTGCTAGATCAATACATAGAAGGGAGGGAGGAGGGCTCACAGTCTTCAGATTGCTATGCTGACAAAACCAATAATCTTTTATATCTGGAAAAGATCAAACTTAAACAATAGAAGTACCTGGATGCAAAGTCATGGCATAATAAAAACATGGCTGAGTAGTTTAAAAAGTCTATAGTAGAAATTGTTAAGTAGTTATGTCAGCAATTAATTACTCTGTACATGTATTATGTCCTAAATGAAAACCCTGACATTGGAAACAATACACTAGTTTCTTATCAGTGAGGTAACAATAGAGCTATATCAACAACGGAGTCTACAAACATTTATTGAATAATCCAGTATGTGTCATATGCTTTCTCGCAAGTTACTTCTCTTAACATTCAGAGCAATTCTGGGACACTGCTATTATAATCATCCCCATTTTATGGTGGGGGGGGTGGGCGGGGAACAAACCAGTGGTCCAGCGAAGTTCAGTAACCTACCCAAGGTCACCATAGCTAGCTTTGTGGCAGTGCCGGAATGCAAACCCAGTCTCCTGGCCCCCAGTCGTCTGATCTACACTATCCCATGGATGCCAGGGCTACCACAGCTGCCTCATCTCTCAATCAACACCACATCCACCTGACACAATTTCAAAGAAATATAAGGGTATACATTTTCAGAATTAGGCAAAGGAAGAACTGGAAAAAAGTTATAAATATCTTAATCAAACCCAAAAACCAAACACGCTTTCGCTGAGTCGATTCTAACTCATAGGGACCACAAAAGACAGAGTAGAACGGCTTCATAGGGTTTCCAAAGCTGTAAATCTTTACCGAAGCAGGCTGCCACATCTTTCCCCTGTGGAGCAGCTGGTGGGTTCGAACCAAAAGCCTTTTAGTTAGCAACCTAGCTCTTCAACCATTGCACCACCAGTGCTCTTCATCTAATCAAAAAAAAATCAAAAGTACACCTAAAATTAAATAATGAATTAAGTGGATAATGTTCCTGTGACCTTTGGTAAACCAGATTCCAGTGGAATAGACTGACCCTAAGAAGCTTGGCCTTACATCATCTACTTGCTTTAGGCAACTAAGGGACTCTTAGGAAGAGGCTACTAAATGTGTTCTGTTGAGGCAATTCGAACTGGCCACAACAGGACTGTAACCAATATTTAAATTCCTAAAAACCCTAATTTGAATTCTCTGCTCCTTTGCACAGATTTAGGGTGACAAACCTTCCCAGTTTGCCTGGGACTGAGGAAGTTCCCAGGACTTGAGACTGTCAGTAATAAAACCTGGGAAGTCCCAAACTAGAATGATTTGGTCTTCCATGGAGGTTGCACAACAGGTGACATATTAAAAAATACACAGTACTTCCTTCCTGCTCTCACTTTCCAAGGCAAAAATCTATATACATACTAATATAATATCTACAACCCAAAAGCTTAGTGCTTAATGCATCCTACCACATCCCTGATAAAGACAGATAAGAGGATACTCTAGACAAGGGGATGGCAGCCAACAAGGTTTCCCCTTTGGGTGACAGTCAGGCTTTTGGTTAATATCTGTGCCTAGTGTACCCTTTGAGAGCTGGAAGCTGAGGTAGGAAAATGTGGTGATTCACTTTAAAGACCCAGTTGTTCTTGTCAGGTGCCATCGTGTCAGTTCTGACTCAGAGAGACCCTATGTACAAGAGAAACACTGTCCGGTCCTGCACCATTCTCACAATTTTCATTGTGCTTGAGCCCACTGTTGTAGCCATTGTGTCAATCCTAAACCCAGTAGACCTAGAGGCTCAAAACAAACGGTCGGTTCCTCTCTGAATATATGAATGTCCACTTTACTGTTCTTCTTTATGATACTAATAGTGACATCAGAAATGATTTATACTGAACATAATTTTATTATATAGCCTCTGGTTCATGCATTTTTTGGATGCATGCCCCCTTTCATGTATTCGACTACAAGTTTTCAGGAAATATCTATTATTGCCAAAAATTGTATTAAGCACTAGGAACACAAAGATGACAGGACCTGATCTCTGCCCTCAAGAACCTATACTCCAGAAAGGTGACAAACCAATGTTCTTAGAGTACTTTAGGAGCCCTGGTGGTGCAGTGGTTAAGTGCTTGTCTGCTAACCGAAAGGTCAGCAGTTCCAAACTACCAGCAGCTCTGTGGGAGAAAGATGTGGCAGTCTGCTTCCATAAAGATTTATATCCTTGGAAACCCTACAGGACAGTTCTACTCTGTCCTTTATGGTACCTCTGAGTTGGAATCGACTCAAAGGCAGTGGGTTTGTTTGTTTGGTTGGTTTTGGTTTTTTAGAGCACATAGATTGCTTTACAAGTGACTTTAAGTTCTTACACTATATTAAAGAATACAAAATTAGAAATAGTAGATGATGCATTTTGATTGTTGTTTATGCAAGGAAGAAGATGGGGAATGCCAATCGGCAAACCTTACTCAAGGAAAAACTTGGCACTACATCAACGATTGGTGAATAAATATACCATGTACATTGTAAATGAAAAATGTTTAATATGCCTTTGTGTCTTTTTTATGATTCTCTCCTTTGAATAATTTTTTTTAATTAACCAGTCATCTAGCCCTGACCACCACGGCTAAGAAGACTTTAACTATAGTTCTAATTTCAGAAAGTGGATCCATTCATTCTCAATTAACCCTTTTATTATGTTCATAATATCTTGAGTTAAAGAACACTTTCACAATGGGTGTCCACACCCAATAAACTGAATTTGATGCTAATACTTAAGATTCTGGTCTTTAATATGCAGGCTAGTAGAAGAACTGGCAGGAGCGTTGCTCCTAAGAGGCTGCATGGGGATTGACACAAGAGTGTGCTTGGAAAGCTTTGTTGAGGCCAATAGTTCTCAAAGTGTGGTCGAGGGACTCCGGGGGGACCCTTTCAGGGGATCCACTAGGTCAAAACTATTTTCATAATAATACTAAGACATTTGCCTTTTTCATTCTCATTCTCTCATGAGCATACAGTGAAGTTTTCCAGAAGCTATGTGACATGTGATATGACAAAAGATTGAATGCAGAAGCAGATAGGAGACTCCAGCTGTCTTCTATTAACCCAGAAATGAAAGAGATTTGCAAAATGTAAAACAATGCCACACTTCTCACTAAACGTTTTCATTTTGAAAATTATAGTTACTTTTCATGACTAGTACATTATTTATGTTAACATGTAATGAATTTGCTATTTTTAATAAATAAATATTTTTAGATTTTCTGTTTTAATTTCTAATATGGTAAATATTAATAAATATAACCCATATAAACAAAAGTTCTTTGGGTTCACAATAATGATGTTCAAGAATATAAAGAGGTCTTATGACCAAAAAGTTTGAGATCTACTGGTTTAAACCGTATTCCGAAAAGCCTAAAATGCCATCTAATGAGTTTGGATTTTAGGCTTAACAAAGCTAATTCCTACCTAGAATTTTATCACGTCTTCACTTTTCCTTTCCTTCCCCAGTTGCTTTAATATTTATCAGATGGGTGGTATATTCCCAAGCCAAATTTCCTTCAGCTGAATTGTAAATGACTCAGGTATGGCATCTCTGTTCCTTCTGTTCTGGGGGGGTGAGGGAATTTGCCAAAACACAACGGAATTTACTGTTAGAAAACATTCTCCTTCCCTCAAAGGTAAAATTACCTGCATATCATAGCTTAAAAAGGGCTGGAACTTGCAAGAGTCAAAACAACACAAAACATGGGAAGTGTTTTTAGGTTGGTGTAACCTTCAGTGTACGCAAGCTGACGTGACCACGATAAAAGCAATTACCTTCTTAGTAAGTATTTGCCCATCTCATTTCCCAAACCAACAACATAGTCCAGACAGGCTGGAAAGAGTATCCAAATCAAAGAAAACAAAAAGCTATCTGCACATGAACAGGAGGCAGCACAATTAAGGACAGTGTGAGTGTGAGTGTATGAGTGTGCACATACGCTGGCTTAGAAGGGGAGAAGATAAAGAATCATGGAGAAAACAACTAATATGCATTAAGGCACAAGGAAAGATGTTTATGTTAGAAATAGAGTTTTAGAGTAGTTATTTGTATACATTTGCTACATGGGATCATTTGCTCTCTTGAAATGATGGCAGCTTTTAAAAGGAAACCAACTGAACCATTCAAATTCTACTTCACAAGTGACCCCTAACTCATTCACAATGATGACATCATTAATTTTTTTTAACCAGCACATGCTACTTCCTCTATCTTGTTAGCAGATGGAGTTGATGCCTTTTAGAAAAGATTCTGCACACAAGAGAAAACTGAACAGTTAACAGAGGAAGCCAGACAGTCGGCCAAGGAAAGTATTCAGCCTGTATGTATCAGTATGGCTGTTCCCATTGTTAAAATTGTGAAACAATTCTGTAGTAATAACAATAAACGAAGTGTGTGTAAACACGTGGTACACATAAATTCTTCCTAGCAATGATAAGTATACTAAATTATTTAGTAGATTTAGTGTAAGCAGTGCCATTTTACAAAGTTTAATGTCTAAAGACAACCCAGTAAGACTTTAGATATGATTGTTTCTACCATAAGCATAAAGAGGTGATGAGTAAATATAGAACTCAAAATAACTATCTTTTTGTTTTATTGCTGCAGGTGTATAGGATTTAAAAAAAAAAACCTTGGAGATACATAGTGCCAAAATGAAACTTCCAAAACGTTCTTTGGAAGACAGCATGAAAAAAAAGTCTCTGACAAGAACCTGACTTTGAATATAAAAAGAAGGCTGAAAACAAACAAAAAAAAGAGGCTGAAATTAAAACAAGAGTGAGCGTGTCCTCCCAAGCCTACCTGCCTTTAGTCAGGTCCTGTAAAAAAAAAAAAAAAAAAGCTCTTTTGTTAGAACTCTTAAGAGTTTATACACAAAAACATTATGCTCCTTGGAAACTCTATGGGGCAGTTCTACTCTGTCCTATAGGGTCGCTATGAGTTGGAATCAACTCAACGGCACTGGGTTGGGTTTTTGGTTCCAGTAAAAAGTAAATTCAAAAATTGAGACATATACTAACAATACACAAACTCCAGAAGATAAGCTAGGTAACTGGGATTTTCTAAAACTTAAACACTGATGCTCATCAAAAGACTTCACTAAAAGAGTAAAAAGAGAACCTATTGACTGGGAAAAAATTTGGGGCTATGACAAATCTGACAAAGGTCTAATCTCTAAAATCTACAGGAAAATCCAATATTTCTACAACACAAAGACAAATAATCCAATTAAAAAATGGGCAAAGGATATGAACAGATACTTCACCAAAGAAGACATTCAAGTAGCTAACAGGTACATGAGGAAATGCTCATGAGCACTAGCCATTAAAAAAAAAAAAGAAATGCAAATCAAAACCACAATGAGATACAATCTCACATCCAACAGTACAGGCATGAATTGAAAAAACAGGAAATAAGAAATGTTGGAGAGGCTGAAAGGAGACTGGAACCCTTATGTACTGCTGGTGGGAATGCAAAATGGTACAACCATTTTGGAAAACAATATGGCACGTCCTTAAAAAGCTAAAAATAGAAATACCATATGATCCAGCAATCCCACTCCTAGGAATATACCCTAGAGAAATAAGAGCCATCACATGAATAGACATATGCACACCCATGTTCATTGCAGCTTTGTTCACAATATTAAAAAGATGGAAACAACCTAGTTGCCTATCAACAGATGAATACATAAACTAGGGTACACAAACACAACAGAATACTATGCAATGATAAAGACCAATGACGAATCTGTGAAGCATCTTACAACATGGATGAATCTGGAAGGCATTATGCTGAGTGAAATAAGTCAATCACAAAAGGACAAATACTGTATGACAACACTGCTATAAAAACTCATGAAAAGGTTTACACATACATACACACAGAAAACAATCTTTGATGGTTATGAGGGAGGGGAAACGGTGGGAGGGAAAAACACTAAATAGACAATAGATAAGTGGTAACTTTGGTGGAGGGTAACACATTACATAATACTTGGGAAGCCAGCACAACTTGTCCAAGACAAGGTCATGGAAGCTCCACAGACACATCCAAACTCCCTGAGGGACCAAATTACTGGGCTGACGGCTGTGGGGACCATGATCTCGAAAATATCTAGCTTAATTCACATAACATAGTTTATAAAGAAAATGTTCTACATTCTAACTTGCTGAATAGCATCTAGGCCATCTAAGATACTCCACTGGTCTTACCCAATCTACAGCAAGGGAGAATGAAGAAAACCAAAGACACAAGGGAAAGATTAGTCCAAAGGACTAATGAACCACACCTACCTCACCCTCTACTGGAAAGAGTCCAGCACAACTAGATGGTGCCCGGCTACCACCACTGACTGTTTGGACAGGGATCACACTAGAGGGTCCCAAACAGAGCTGGAAGAAAATGTAGAACAAAATTCTAACTCAGAAAAAAAGACCAGACTTACTGGTCCAACAGAGACCTGAGAAATCCCGAGTGTATGGCCCCCAGATACCCTTATAGCTCAGTAATGAAGTCAATCCTGAGGTTCACCCTTCAGCCAAAGATTAGACAGGCCCATAAAACTAAATGAGACAAGAAGGCAGGAAGGGACAGAAAAGTTGGTAATGAGGAACCCAAGGTTGAGAAGGGAGAGTGTTGACATGCTGTGGGGTTGGAAACCAATGTCACAAACTAATATGTGTATAATTTGTATAATGAGAACCTAGTGTGTCCTATAAACCATCTAAAGTACAATAAAAAAAAAATTAAGACATACAAGGAAATCTCATAGCATAAGTACTAGTGGAATGTTGATTCAAAGAGTTCTTCAAATTCTTCCATTCATCCAACTACTAATGCCATAGTTTTTTCAATGCTTAGCATCATTTTAAGACATATTAAGATCAAAATAGAAAATAATAATGGCTACTACCACCATCAACACTACTACTACCAGAGCTTACAAGGCCTCAAAATCTGCTAAGCCATCCTCCTCAGCACACCTCTCTGAGTTCATCTACCACTACCTGACACCACCCCACAGCAGCAGTGGCCTCCAACACTCTAAGCACATGTCTGTCTCAAGGTTTTTGCACTTCCTGCTGTCTCTACATAGAACACTCTTCCCCAGATGGCCTCATGGCTCGCTCCTTCTCTTCATTCAGCTCTCCACTTAGATGTCACTTCTTCAGAAATGTCCAACTCTGCATACACACAGTATATAACAGCTCTCACACCAAAATGCTTATTATCCTCATGATCCAGCTTTATTTTTCATCATAGCCTTTATCACCAATCTCAAATTAAAAGCCAGCACAATCAATAGGACACCATAGACAACATGACCAGCTCATTAGCTCATTATCATATATGCTAATTATCACCTGACATGCTTTATATTTATTTGTCTGTTTTCTTAACTAGAACATAAGTGCCATGAGGGCAGGGACATTGTAATATTCAGTACTCTAACCCTAGCACAAGGAACACTAACTACCAGTTACATTGTCAAAACCACCCAAGGCACTCAAAATCATTCATTGAAATAAGTAACTGAACATTCTTCTGCATGTCTATACGTTTATATATTCCACCATTTATCAGAAATGCAAAGAATATTCATATATGAAATGTGGTCAGATACTGAGCTATTAAAAGACTATATAAATGCACACACATAGATACAATTTTACACCATAAAATAAATCAGTTAATAATAACACCTTACTAACCTTTTTTAACCATAATTCACTCTCTTTCCACAGATGTAGTCAATTCAATTCCTGTGTATTCCACTTGGCAAGGTCCATGTGTATAGTAGCTGTTTATGTTGGTGAAAAAAGGTAGGAATTCATTAGTCTTGCAAAATTCTACCATTCGATCTCTGGCATTGTTTCTATCACCACAGCCATATTTTCCAAATACCGATCCTTCTCTTTTTGTTTCCAACTTTTGCATTCCAATCACCGGTAATTATCAATGCATCCTCATTGCATGTTTAATCAATTTCAGAATGCAGAAGTTGATAAAAATTTTTTAATTTCTTCACCTTTGGCCTTAGTTGTTGCTGTGTAAATTTGAACAAAAGTCGTATTAACTGGTTGTCTTGGTAATTTAGTGCTGGAAAGAGATATCACAAGTAGTTGGTTTTAACAAAGAGAAGTTTATTTTCTCACAGTAAGTAGGCTAAAAGTCCAAATTCAGGGTGTCAGCTCCAGGGGAAGTCTTTCTCTCTCTGTCAGACTTCTCATCAATCTTCCGCTAGACTAGAAACTTCTCTGCACAGGGACCCCAGGTCCAAAGGATGCACTCTGCTCCTGGCACTGTTTTCTTGGTGGTATGAGGCCCCCCTGTCTCTCTGCTCACTTCTTTCTTTTATATCTCAAAAGATTGCCTCAAAACACAATCCAATCTTATGGATAGAGTCCTGCCTCACTGACACAACTGCCGCTCATCGTCCCTCATTAACATCATAGAAACAGGATTTACAACTTATAGGAAAATGACACAACACTGGAATCATGGCCCAGCCGAATTGAGACACAGATTTTTGGGGGGACAGAATTCAATCCATGACACTGGTCTTCCTCGTAGATGTATGAACATTATCCTATGACTGACAGCATTGTTCTTTAGGAGAGATCTTGATATGTTCTTTTTGACAATGAATGCAACACCATTCCTCAAGTTGTCATTCTCAGCATAGTAGACTATTGGATTGTCTGATTCAAAACGGCCAATTCCAGTCTATCTGAACTCACTAATGCCTAGGATATCTATGTTTATACGTTTCATTTCATTTTGACGATTTGCAATTTTCCTAGATTCATATTTTGTACATTGCAGGTTCCAATTATTAATGGATCTTTGCAGCTGTTTCTTCTCATTTTGAGTCATGCCACATCAGCAAATAAAGGTCGCTAAAGCTTTACTCCATCCACGTCATTAAGGTCAACTCTACTTTGAGGAGGCAGCTCTTCCTCAGTCCACTTTTGAGTGCCTTACAACCTGGGGCCTCATCTTCTGGCACTATACCAGACAACGTTCCACTGCTATTCATTAGGTTTTCACTGGCTAATTCTTTTCAGAAGTAGACTGCTGGGTCCTTCTTCCTAGTCCGTCTTAGTCTGGAAGCTCAGCTGAAACCTGTCCTCCATGGGTGACCCTGCTGCTATCTGAATACCAGTGGCATATCTTCCAACATCACAGCAACACGCAAGCCCACACAGTATGACAAACTGACAGACACATGGGGGCAGTATATCAACAGAACACTGCCAGAAATTCAGGCCAAAGGATGTGGAACCAGAGATATTACCGTTGCCAGATGGATCCTGGCTGAAAGCAGAGAATAACAGAAGGATGTTTACCTGTGTTTTATTGACTATGCAAAGGCATTTGACTATGTGGATCATAACAAATTATGGGTAACATTGCAAAGAAAGGGAATTCCAGAATGCTTAATTGTGCTCATGAGGAACCTGTACATAGATCAAGAGGCAGTTATTGGGACAGAACAAGGGAATACTGAGTGGCTTAAAGTCAGGGAAGGTGTGCTTCAGGGTGGTATCCTTTCACCATACCAATTCACTCTATATTTCCAGCAAATAATCCAAGAAGTCAGACTATATGAAGAAGAATAGGGCATCAGGATTGGAGGAAGACTCATTAACAATCTGTGTTATGCAGATAATACAACCTTGCTTGCTGAAAGTGCTGAAAGCACTTACTGATGAAGATCAAAGAGTACAGCCTTAGGTATGGATTACACCTCAACATAAAGAAAACAAAAATCCTCACAAGTGCACCAATAAGAAACATAACGATAAATGGAGAAAAGATTGAAGTTGACAAGGATTTCATTTTACTTGGATCCTCAATCAACACCCATGGAAGCAGAAGTAAAGAAATCAAAACACAGAGGAGGGGCCAAGATGGCGGAATAGACAGAGGCTTCCGGCGAGATGTCTTACAACAAAGACTCGAAAAAACAAGTGAAATGAGTGTATTTATGACAAGCTAAAAGCCCTGAACATCAAAGGCAAAGTTAGAAAATGAACTGACTGGGAGGGGCAGGAAGAGACGGTTCAGAAGTGGAGAGGAGTTACCAGACCTGAATCACCAGTAGACCTTATCCACTATTACCAGGAGCAGCTGCAAAGGGCTGATACTAGTGTTCAGCTGTGGTTTCCTCAGGGAGAAGCACCAACCTCACAGCATACTGACACCTCCGGAACCAGAGAAGAATGGCGCTCTCAGCAAAAACTAAGTACTTGCATATATTTTACTGTGCCCCCCATCCTCAAGCCAGCTTCAGTGCCTGTTAATTTCCCTGGGCCTGAGATAGGACCTGCTGAGTGCCTAGAGCCATCCTCCCAGCCTTGGAGAAGGAATAAATTCACAATTGGGGAAAAGGTAATTTCCCAGCTCCACTAACTGGGGGACCAAAGGTCAGAACGGTTCCCGTTGAGGCATAAATGGTCCATGGGCTTTGGTATCTTTCTCCCCCTCGTGAACCTGTGCAGACTTATTTCAGGAGAAAAGGCCTTGTTGGCAGACTAGAACTATTTCAGCTGTGCAGTGGGGAGGTGGGTATTTGATGTTTGATACCACTTTGCCTATTAAACAGGGTTCTCACCTGCCCACATCAGAGGCCTAAGGACTGGTGGCTCCACTCAGATCACACAGCCAACCATGACAGGTGTCCAAGGATAACTGGTACCTCCCAGTCCTTACAACCAAAAACATTCGGGGCCCATGGTCCGTCTGCTGAACTCATCCACCTGTATGCTCTAGGGAACAGGAACATGCTTTCCTCAGAGACACATGGGGGACGATTCTCATCCCCCTGCCTTATTCGGAGTGTGACTCCCTGCTGCAACCAGATGCCGGTAACTACAACAATCACCCCTTCCCCTCTAACACTGTAGGACACAGCCTGTACCACACACTTGATGATTAGCTACCCGAACACCTGAGCTAAATTCTTATAAGAAAAGTGAATGGACTCCTACACTGATATACCTCATAACAGCTCTAGCCATCTGGGGACAGGACATCAGAGCTCCAAAGGCAAAAATAATCAAGCTAGCTAACTCAAGCAACCCATTTGGACATATCAAAACAAAACAATGGAAGAAACTGTGATACAGTAAGCAAACATAAAATAAACTAACACAATAACTTACAGATGGCTCAGAGAAAACAGTCAATATCAAGTCATATACAGAAACAGACCATGATCACCTCAACAAGCTCTGAAACCAAAGAATCAAGGGATCTCCTGGATGAAAGTGCCTTCCTGGAATTACTGGATGCAGAATACAAAAGATTAATATATAGAACCCTTCAGGACCTCAGGAAGGAAATCAGGCAATACACAGAACAAGCCAAGGACCACACAGACATAGCAGTTGAAGAAATTTAAAAAGTTACTCAGGAACATAATAAAAAATTTAGTAACCTGGAAGAATCCATAGACAGCAATCAGAAAATCAGAAGATTAACAATAAAATTACATAATTAGACAACTCAATAGAAAGTCAGAGGAGCAGAATTGAGCAACTGGAAGGCAGAACTGATGAAATAGAAGATAAAGCACTTGGCACCAATAAATCTGAAGAAAAATCAGATAAAAGAATCTTCAAAAAATGAAGAATACTTAAGAATCATGTGGGACTCTATCAAGAGAAATACCCTATGAGTGATTGGAGTACGAGAACAGGGAGGGATAACAGAAAATACAGAAAGAATTGTTGAAGATTTGTTGCCAGAAAACTTCCCTGATATCATGAAAGATGTGAAGATACCTATCCAAGATGCTAATTGAACTCCACATAAGGTAGATCTCAAAAGAAAGTTGCCAAGACATATTATAATCAAACTTGCCAAAACCAAAGATAAAAAGAGAATTTTAAGAGCAGCTAGGGATAAACAAAAAGTCACCTACAAAGAAGAGTCAATAGAGTAAGCTAGGACTACTCGGCAGAAACCATGCAGGCAAGAAGGCGATGGGATGACTTATATAAAGAATTGAAGGAAAAAAATTGCCAGCCAAGAATTACATATCCAGCAAAACTGTCTCTCAAACATAAAGGTGAAATTAGGACATTTCCAGATAAACAGAAGTTTAGGGAATTTGTAAAAACCAAACCAAAACTATGAGAAATACTAAAAGGAGTTCTTTGGTTAGAAAATCAATAATATCAGGTATCAACCCAAGAATAGAACATTGGACAGAGCAATCAGAGGTAAACCCAGACAGGGAAATCACAAAAATAAATCAAGAGAAAAAAAAGCTCAAAACAGGGAAACAGAGATGTTATTATGTAAAAGAAGACAACATTAAAACAATAAAGAGGAACTAAGAAATGTAGTCATAGATGTTTCATACGGAGAGGGAGACAAGGCGATACAAAGAAATAAAAGTTAGGTCTAAATTTGGAAAAATAGGGGTAAATATTAACATAAACACAAAGGAGACAAACTATCCTACACATCAACATAAAATAGAAGAAAATAATAAAGACTCAGCAGAAACAAAATCAACAACAACAAATATGAGGAAAAGACAAAAAATTAAGTGGGTAAAAGAAACTGTCACCAACACATACACACAAAAATCAAAATGATAGCACTAAACTCATACCTATCCATAATTACACTGCATGTAAATGGACTCTGCACCAATAAAGCGACAGAGGCTGGGAGAATGGATTAAAAAATACCATCCATCTATATACTGCCTACAAGAGACATACCTTAGACTTAGACACACAAACAAACTAAAACTCAAAGGATGGAAAAAAAATACATCAAGCAAACAACAATTAAAAAAGAGCAGGAGTGGCAATATAAATTTCTGACAAATTAGACTTAAAAGTAAAATCCATCAGAAAAGATAAGGAAGGACACTATATAATGATTAAAGGGACAATACACCAGGAGGACACAACCATATTAAATATTTATGCACCCAATGACAAGGCTGCAAGATACATAAAACAAACTCTAACAGCATTGAAAAATGAGATAGACAGCTCGACAATAATAGTAGGAGACTTCAACACACCGCTTTCAGTAAAGGACAGGGTATCCAGAAAGAAGATCAATAAAGACATGGAAGATCTAAATGCCACAATAAACCAACTTGACCTCATACATACATACAGAACAGTCCACCCAACAGCAGCCAAGTATACTTTCTTTTCTAGTGCACATGGAACATTCTCTACAATAGACCCCATATTAGGTCATAAAGCAAGCCTTAGCAGAATCCAAAACACTGACATATTACAAAGCATCTTCTCTGACCATAGGGCCATAAAAGTAGAAATCAATAACAGAAAAAGCAGGGAAAGAAATCAAACACTTAGAAACTGAATAATACCCTGCTCATAAAAGACTGGATTATAGAAGACATTGAGGATGGAATAAAGAAATTTACAGAATCCAATAAGAATGAAAACACTTCTTATCAGAACCTTTGGGACACAGAGAAAGCAGTGCTCAGAGGTCAATTTATATCAATAAATACATACAAACAAAAAGAAGAAAGGGCCAAAATCAAAGAATTATCCCCACAACTTGAACAAATAGAAAGAGGACAACAAAAGAAATCCTTAGGCACCAGAAGAAAGCAAATAATAAAAATTAGAGCAGAATTAAATGAAATAGAAAACAGAAAAACAATTGAAAAAATTAACAAGACCAAAAGCTGGTTCTTTGGAAAAATTAACAAAATTGAAAAACCACTGGCCAAACTGACAAAAGAAAAACAGGAGAGGAAGCAAATAACCCAAATAAGAAATGAGATGGGTGATATTACAACAGACCCAACTGAAATTAAAAGAATCAAATCCAATTACCACGAAAAATTGTACTCTAACAAATTTGAAAACCTAGAAGAAATGGATGAATTCCTAGAAACACACTACCTACCTAAACTAACACAAACAGAGGTACAACAACTAAATAGAGCCATAACAAAAAAAGAGATTGAAAATGTAACAAAAAAACTCCCAACAAAAAGAAGCCCTGGCCTGGACGCCTTCACTGCAGAGTTCTACCAAGCTTTCAGAGTAGGGTTAACACCATTACTACTAAGATATTTCAGAGCATAGAAAAGGAAAGAATACTCCCAAACTCATTCTATGAAGCTGGCATATCCCTGATACCAAAACCAGGTAAAGACACCACAAAAAAGGGAAATTACAGACCTATATCCCTCATGAACATAGATGTGAAAATCCTCAACAAAATTCTAGCCAATAGAATTCAACAACATATCAAAAAAATAATTCACCATGACTAAGTGGGATTCATACTAGGTATGCAGGGATGGTTCAACATTAGAAAAACAATTAATGTAATCCACCATATAAATAAAACAGAAGACAAGAATCACATGATTTTACCAATGGATGCAGAAAAGGCATTTGACAAAGTTCAACACCCATTCATGATAAAAATTCTCAGCAAAATAGGAACAGAAGGAAAATTCCTCAACATAGTAAAGGGCATTTATACAAAGCCAGTAGCCAACATCATCCCAAACGCAGAGAGTCTGAAAGCATTTCCCTTGAGATCAGGAATCAGACAAGGATGCCCTTTATCACCACTCTTATTCAACATTGTGCTGGAGGTCCTAGCCAGAGCGATTAGGCTAGATAAAGAAATAAAGGGCATCCAGATTGGCAAGGCAGAAGGAAAAGTGTCTCTATTTGCAGATGACATGATCTTATACACAGAAAACCATAATGAATCCTCAAGAAAACTACTGAAACTAAAAGAATAGTTCAACAGAGTATCACAATACAAGATGAATATACAAAAATCAGTTGGATTCCTCTACACCAACAAAAGAACATCAAAGAGGAAATCACCAAATCAATACCATTTGCAGTGGCCCCCCAGAAGATAAAATACTTAGGAATAAATCTTACCAGAGATGGAAAAGACTTATACAAAGAAAACTACAGTACACTTCTTCAAGAAACCAAAAGAGACTTACATAAGTAGAAGAACATACCTTGCTCGTGGATAGGAAGACTTAACATTATAAAAATCTCTATCCTACCAAAAGCAATCTATACATTTAATGCAATTCTGATCCAAATCCCAATGACATTCTTTAATGAGATGGAGAAACAAATCACCAACATCATATGGAAGGGAAAGAGGCCCCGGATAAATAAGGCATTACTGAAAAAGAAGAACAAAGTGGGAGGCCTCACACTACCTGATTTTAGAACCTATTATACCACCACAGTAGTCAAAACAGCCTGGTACTGGTACAACAACAGATACATGGACCAATGGAACAGAATTGAGAATCCAGACATAAATCCATACACATATGAGCAGTTGATATTTGACAAAGGCTCCAAAGCAGTTAAATGGGGAAAAGACAGTCTTTTTTAACAAATGGTGCTGGCATAACTGGACAGCCATCTGCAAAAAAATGAAACAAGACCCATACCTCACTCCATGCACAAAAACTAACTCAAAATGGATCAAAGACCAAAACATAAAATCTAAAATGATAAAGATCATGGAAGAAAAAATAGGGACATCGTTAGGAGTCCTAATACATGGCATAAACAGTATACAAAACATTATAAAGAATGCAGAAGAAAAACTAGATAACTGGGAGCTCCTAAAAATCAAACACCTATGCTCATCCAAAGACTTCACCAAAAGAGTAAAAAGATTACCTACAGACTGGGAAAAAGTTTTTAGCTATGACATTTCCAGTCAGCACCTGATCTCTAAAATCTACATGATACTGCAAAAAACTCAACTACAAGAAGACAAATAACCCAATTAAAAAATGGGCCAAAGATATGAACAGACACTTCACTAAAGAAGACATCTATTCAGGTAGCGAACAGATACATGAGGAAATGCTCACAATCATTAGCCATTCAAAAAAAAAAAAAAAAACCCCACTGCCGTCTCTGACTCATAGTGACCCTATAGGACAGAGCAGAACTGCACCATTGAGTTTCCAAGCAGCACCTGGTGGATTCGAACTGCCAACTTCTTGGTTAGCAGCCATAGCCCTTAGCCACTATGCCACCAGGGTTTCCCATTTGCCATTAGAGAAATGCAAATCAAAACTACAATGAGATTCCATCTCACTCCAACAAAGCTGGCATTAATCCAAAAAACACAAAATAATAAATATTGGAGAGGTTGTGGAGAAATTGGAACACTTATACACTTCTGGTGGGAATGTAAGATGGTACAACCACTTTGCAAATCAATCTGGCACTTCCTTAAAAAGCTAGAAATAGAACTACCATAAGATCTAGCAACCCCACTCCTTAGAATATATCCTAGAGAAATAAGAGCCTTTACATGAACAGATATACACACACCCATGTTCACTGCAGCACTGTTTACAATAGCAAAAAGATGGAAGCAACCAAGGTGCCCATCAATGGATGAATGGATAAAGAAAGTATGGTATAGTCACACAATGGAATACTATGCATCGATAAGGAACAGTGATGAAGCTATGAAACATTTCATAACATGGAGGAATCTGAAAGGCATTATGCTGAGTGAAATTAGTGAGTTGCAAAAAGACAAATATTGTATAAGACCACTATTAGAAGAACTCTTGAAATAGTTTAAACAGAGAAGAAGATATTCTTTGATGGTTACAAGAGGGGGGAGGGAGGGAGAGTGGGAGAGGAGTATTCACTAATTAGGTAGTAGATAAGAACTACTTTAGGTGAAGGGAAAGACAATACACAATACAGATGAGGTCAGCACAACTGGGCTAAACCAAAAGCAAAGAAGTTTCCTGAATAATCCAAATGTTTCGAAGGCCAGCGTAGCAGGGGCGGGGGTTTGGGGACCGTGGTTTCAGGGGACATGTAAGTCAATGGGCATAATAAAATCTTTTAAGAAAACATTCTGCATCCCACTTTGGAGAGTATCATCTGGGGTCTTAAATGCTAGCAAGCGGCCATCTAAGATGCATCAGTGGGTCACAACCCACCTGGACCAAAGGAGAATGAAGAACACCAAGGACACAAGGTAATTACAAGCCCAAGAGACAGAAAGGGCCATGCAAACCAGAGATTACATCATCCTGAGACCAGAAGAACTAGATGGTGCCCAGCTACAACCAGTGACTGCCCTGACAGAGAACACAACAGAGAATCCCTGAGGGAGAAGGAGAACAGTGGGATGCAAACCCCAAATTCTCGTAAAAAGACCAGACTTAATGGTCTAACTGAGACTAGAAGGACCCCGAAGGTCACGGTCCCCAGAATTTCTGTTAGCCCAAGACAGGAACTATTCCCAAAGCCAACTCTTCAGACAGGGATTGGACTGGACTATGGGATGGAAGATGACGCTGGTGAGGAGTGGGCTTCTTGGATGAAGTGGACCCATGAGACTATTTTGGCATCTCCTGTCTGGAGAAAAGATGTGAGAGCAGAGGGGATCAGAAGCTGGCTGAACGGACACAAAAATAGAGAGTGGAGGGAGAGGGTGTGATGTCTCATTATGGGGAGAGCAGTTAGGAGTGTATAGAGGGGTGTATATAAGTTTTTGTATGAGAGACTGTCTTGATTTGTGAACTTTCACTTAAAGCACAATAAAAACTAAAGAAAAAAATACATAAAAACCAAAATAAATAAAGTGCTGTCTGTAGAAAAAAGAAAAAATGTCACTGCCAGGAAACAAATTGGGAGGAAACAGAATAAGGATATTGCCGAAAGATGATAAGGAGCTAAGAAACAGGAAAATGCAGCAGTTCTATTATGGCCGGTGACATTTCCAATTCTCAAACACCTTCAAGCAACATTGGAGGCTACAAGAAGAGGCAGCAAAAGAACAACAACAAAAAAAAAAAAAAGCATGTTTAGCAACACATGGGTCTGATTCTGTTAACTGTGTCCCTTTGGTCCTGGTGTACCTGGCATTACTTTGAAAGAGTCAAGTTTCAGTATCACTGAGTTTCCTAATCACATTGTTTTCCCATTACACTTATTACTAAAACAGCTTTTTCCAACTACAGCTAGCACTTCAAAAATCTGTTCTAATACAACCGTCTCATCCGGATTATGTCTTTTCCTTTTTCCCCTCTTTGTTTCTTTTTCTTTAGCGCAGGAAAACAGCACAAATTTTAATCATGTTCTAAAACAGTGCGAGAAGCAGCAATGACTCAATGAGTTAAGAAGAGAATAAAAACTTCAGTGTTGAAACACAGAATCCTGGCTGTGTTACCAACACACTCTTTGGCTTGGAGAAAACCACTGCACATGTATGTGCTCCAACATTCATCACGAACATTTTAGATGACTGCAAAGCGTACCAATGTGCACAGTTTCCAAAAAGCTTAGTTGTCATTTTTATCTATAGGACAGCAAATAATCTGTTTATGATCAATTTTTAAATTATTAAGTGATAAGCATATGCTAATATCTTGAACTTTTTCATTTGAAGCTGTTATTTGGCTTAATAACTTATTGTGATAATTAATGACAGTTCAGGGGTAAAAAAAAAAGAGACTGAACTTCAGCACAAATTAAATTCATTAAAAACGGAAGAGCTGTTCCAAGTAGCATTTTTTCCCCTAAAATATTGATTTTGAAAGACTTGTTTGGTACAATGATCCAGTACTAGTTCAGGCTACCATGTTCGATCATGATTTCAGAGATACATCAAAACATCAAAGGGATATCACGCTGGAGGAAAACTGGTGCCAAAAAGTTTAAAGCCAAATTTGTTATTATGTCTTATCTAGTTACTGTTATCGTTGAGAAGTAATATAATTTCAGCTTCATGTATTAAATTTGGAACCCAGATATCTGCAGAGATGGGCAGTAGCAGATTCTACAGAAATGTATTTATGTAGTCCCTCAAAGGAAGTTTTGTTTTTTCCCCCCAAAAGACCATGGACTGGTCACCAGATGTGGGGCCCATATGGCATATGAGCATGAGAGCCCTGGAACAATAAGAATGAAGCTAGTAAGCCCAAGAGGCAGAAACAACCACTCTAAAGTGATGGACAAATGTTTGGTTCTATAGACTTTCTGAAAAAAAAAAAGTATATATATAAATACGTGTGTGCATGTGTATATATAAATCCTGTTATTTTTAAATGTAGAAATATGGCTTGGCCAGTCATTTTCTCCAACTCTTTTTTATTTTTTTGGTTTGAAAGAAAATTTAACCATATGTCGTTTATTACTTGGTCTGAATTCTGCCCTATTCACATACAATTCATGTTGAAGTTAAAAGAAAATTGAATCAGAAACAGATAATAAGATTGCTTTAACTAGTGAACAGATAAGTTTTATTTGCTCTAACTCTCAAAGAACTGTTACAGCTCATCAGACACTAAGACCTGTATATTCTATTTCTGATTTATCTCTTGAATTTAATCTTTCCTCCCAAGCCTCAGCCCTTTCTCCACAAACACGCGCCTCATATTTGCACCCTGCTACACTAAAAGATCCTGCAGCATCCACGCACTGCCAGAGCTCTGTGCCTTTGCTGATGCGGCTCATGCTAGTAGCCCTGCCGCTACTAGCAAATCCCCCTTCATCCTACAAAACATAGTTGTAGTATCAGCTGCCCATGCAAATCTTTTTGGCTTTCCTAGGCAAAATTACATTTTTTAATTCCTTTTAAAATGAGCCAATGCATAGAAATCCACCAATACATTTCCATTCTGATGAGAAAGGAATAAAGGTAATCCTGACAGCTAACTCTGTTGCCACTGAGTTGATTCTGACTCATAGAGACCCTACAGGACAGTGTAGAATTGTTCCACAGAGTTTCCAAGGCTGTAATCTTTATAGAGGAGCCCTGGGGGCACAGTGGTTAAGTGCTTGGCTGCTAACTTAAAGGTCAGCAGTTTGAACCCACCAGCTGCTCTGTGGAAGAAAGATGTGGCAGTCTGCATCCATAAAAATCACAGTCTTGGAAACCCTACGGGGTGGTTCTACTCTGTCCTATAGGATTGGTATGAGTTGGAATCGAATCGACGTGACAGCTACTGGTAATCTTTATAGAAGGCTACTGCCACGTCTTTCTCCTGCAAGCACTTAACCACTGTGCCACCAGGTCGGAATCTAATTGATTTGACAATCATGGGCTATCTTTACAGAAACAGGCTGCCACATCTTTCTCCTGCAAGCACTTAACCACTGTGCCACCAGGGTTCCTTGATATTTATAGAGGGCTCTATTTATGCCAGACATGATAATTAGTACTTTATATGAATTATCTCTTTCGAAATATGAATTAAATATATAAAAAGACATTTCAAATGTACAAAGATAATACATTTGCATTATAGACACTGCAGAAACAAAAAGAAAATAAAAATCACCCAATCCTAGAGGTAGACTAAACATAGTCACAACTCCTTTGCTTTTTGTTTGGAATTTAATTCCTTCTCCGTGACTCTGGGTTGGCCAATAGAAGTGACAATCCAGAACTCCCATGGCTAAGTCATAAGAAATCTTGAACCATTTATTAAATATCTTTCCTTTTCCCACTGGTTTGTGATACTGTCTTTATCAAACACCTTGTTTTTGTTAGCCACCACAGAATCAGCCCCTGACTCATGGCAACCCCATGCACAAAGGGACTGGATCCATAGGGTTTTCATTTTCAGAAGTAGATTGACAGGTCTTTCTTCCTAGTGTGTCTGAGTCTGGCAGCTCCGCTGAAACCAGTTCAGCATCATAGTAACACATAAGCTTCTACTGACAGACAGGTGGCAGCTACACTGAGGTACATTGGCTAGGAACGGAACCCAGATCTTCTGCATGGAAGGTGAGAATTCTACTACTGAGCCACCACTGCCCCCTTTTTAAATGCAAAAATTATTAAAATATTCCCACATTTGTTTCTGAACTATCTTCTAGCAATACCACACTACTGATAATTATTACAGTATGATAATGTGGGTTAACTGGACAAGTCTTTCCCTAACATTATTGTTTTTCAGGTTTTTATTGGTGATTTCAGACAGTTTATTATTTCAGATAAGTTTTAAAATAACTTGATCAAATTCTAAAAAACGTTTCACCAAAATTTGTATTGCTATTACATTAAACTCAAAAAATGAGAGGAGATTTTGTTGAAGATTTAGTATGTGCCAGGTGGAAAAAACATCAATAAACAAGATATATGGGATTCCAACCTTCAGAGAGTCAGGCGATACAAATAAACCAGGCAATAACAAGGCAGGGTGATCAGTGGAAGATGATGAGAACGCAGCTAGGAAAGGAGGCTAACATGGACCTGAAGAATGTGTGAAGGCGTTCTGGATAGGTAGAGAATGTGATGCAGTGAAAGAAAGAACATATGCAAAGGCCCACAGGTCAACAAAATTACCAGATTTGCATATTAATATCACTATACCTAAATGTCTTATTAAAATACTCACCAGAACCCAACCAACCTACAAAAACTCTTCCAGCACTAAATTATTTTTAACATTTCTTGTGCAGTTGTCAGTTGATTACATTCTTCTGTGGGTTATTTACTGCCAATCCCAAAAGAAAGGTAGTACTAATGGGGGTACATTTCAGAGATCTTCTCCTGCCTCTACTGTTCTATCTTCCTGAGGTAGAAAACGAAACACATGGCTACCAGAGTGGAGGGGTGGTTGGGATAAGTGACCTCTTGTGAGTGTCTCTTCTGGCCTTCTTGCTGAGCATCCCCTGTCCTTCAATAACAAAGAGCCTTCCTGTCCCCACTCAACAATTTTATACAAAAGAGCACCAGTTGCAATGTCAGCCATGGAAAGATGACAAAAGTAAGTACAATTTAAGAAGACAGTATTATAAATCAGGAACACTGATCTACATTTTTAAATAAAGAGGCTTTTTTAAAAAAGTAAATAGCCCATTGCCTTGATTATTTTTCCCCTAAAAGCGACCAGTGAAATGTGTCTCTGTGGTCAATGTTTAGAAAGAAATCTCGGTCTTACACAGACCCACACAAACTCTCCAGGATGCCATAGAAGGGACTCGTACACAGATTGCTGCTAAAGTGCTTCCCAGCAATGAGAATCTACAGTTTGTATACATAAACATGACTGAGGTTTCTGAAGTAAACGCAAATAACGCAAAATCTCTGTAGGAACTTAAAAACTGTGTGCTGTTTGGATCAAGCCTCACAGTACTAGAGTATCTCAGCCTTTGGGGTGGAGCACTGGGGTGGCTAAACCCTCTCTATTCCACGTGCATCACTCATCACCTATTACTCATAAGGAATGGCTGAAAAGTGGCAAGTAAAATGAATGAGATACACTTGGAGGGGCTTACTATTTGAAGAAATTCAAGTTGTACAATTTAATCATAAAGCAAAACCAAAGGATCATTTCTGCAAAAAATCAAAAATCATAAGCCTGATTTTATTTGTATATTCTGATAAATTAAGATAGAGATGATTTGCCGATAAATAGGCAGAGCTGGACATCCTGTAGTGGAAATGGAGCCTGATGATAAAATTTAAACTTGCCTTTTCACATAGGCCTTTGAGGCAATGTGTATAGTTGTTGAGGGCACAGACTTCAGGTTCAGGCAGAGGCAGGATAGAATCCAGGCTCTATCGCTTATTCACCACATCACCTTCAGCAGATTACTTAACCTAAGTTTCTGTGGCCTCCACCGTAAAATCAGGACAAGGACAGTACCTATAATTGTAGGGTTTGAATAAGACAAAGCATATGAAGCACTTAAACCTGGTTCCTGGTACTCAGCAAGAGCTCTACAGTGGTACATGAGAGAGTAGTGAGGATCAACTATCTCATAACTTCAGTACAAACATCTTGCACAAACTAAAGAATGATCTCACAATTATTAAGCAAAGGTGAAAATGGAAGTGATCTGGCAAAAGAAAAGCAATAAGAGTTTTTGGCAAGGTTCACAATTTGGCAAGATTAGACCAAGTTATAGACACGACCAATTGTATTTTCCTACCTTCCTCTGTGACCTTTCACAACAGAAAGGGAAATTCAGGTCAAATTAGTGTTCTTAAGGCAGGTTTATCGATGATTCTGTATATATAATACACACATAAAAAATATGTATATATAAAAATATTCTGTCTAAGCACAAGTAGTCACTTAAACTCTTTCATCTTCCATTACTTCAACCATAAAATTACCTCCCTGATGTGGGGTAGATATAATATAAACTCCACAATAACTAAGACTTTCTTTTTCTTGTTCACTAATGCAGCCTCAGTGCCAAAGAATAGTGTCTGAGGTTTAATGGGTGCTCAACAAACATTTGTAGATTGGATGAATATATTTTACATTCCCTATTTTTTTCTATCCAAAAATTATGAATCCAAAGTGTTACACGGAAAATAAACCTCAAAACACTTATTAACATATCAACCAAAACAGCAACACTAAACAAAAGAACTCACTAAAAACAAAACAAGACTGCACCATAAACTAACAACTAAAAGGAATCTTCAGCATTCTCTTATAAAACTACAATAAAGATTAAAAAAAAAAAAAAAAAAAACCCACAGGTGGAAAATAATAGAAATAGTTCCATGTGGGAAGCTGGTAATCTATCCACTTCCAAACCATGTTTTTACCTGAAATAGGCTTTTGACAACTCAGTTTTGCTCAATTGTTACTTTCTTAAGAGCTCAAACTTGAGATGGAAAAACGAGAATAGTATTGCTGCATATTGTGCTAGAAAAGACTCCTGTTAAAAACATACGGTACAACCAATGTGAAAATGCCCAACTGTCCACTTTTTTGGTTTTCTGCACAGATATGAAATGACATAAGTTATTCTAGAAGAAGTATTTTCATAATGTTTGTAAAATGACACTGTAATAGTATACTGCAAGTTTTAAGATATTATTGCTCCCAGTGGAAAAAAACCAACTAAAGAGACTGCTGAGGAAGGCCACGTCCACTGCTCCTCCTTTGGGAGATCTGAATCATTTGCTACTGATCACACCAAGCACAAAAACATTCTGGAGAAAAAAAGACAGACTGACAGACAGATAGACTGACCAGCATCTACTCAGCATTCATCCATTTCTGCTGAGTCCCTTAACTCTTAAGGAAAAAAACAAAACAGGAGTAACAGAGGAGACCACCAAGGTAGAGACATTCAATCAAGGTTCATAGGTAAACCAGGCTCAATCAAATCGCCACAGTACCCTAGCTGAAGGAAACTTGAGACTCTGAACATACATTTGTCCTGCTTTCAAGAATTAGCAGCTGTTGGCCAAAAAAACCTCGATGAATAATTTACCCTATGTAGACCTTTGAGAATGGAAAAAATAAATAAATAAAAGAGAAATCCACACCCACATGCAATTCCTAATGTCTTATCTCAGGTACCCACTAATGTTAAGATAACACCTAGCACCCTCAGAATCCTAAGTCAGAAGTCCAAGTGGTTAGGGGTGATGCAAAATTTCAGAATGGTTATAGGTAATCATTGAGCAACATGATGAACATAATTAATGTCACTGAATCATACAAACTGAAATAGCAAATGTTTTATCACATATGTAAAATGAAATTAAAAATCTATAAAATACCGCAATTAAAATTTAATTAAAAAAGAAGAAGTGAAGTGGTGAGGACCTCTAGATATTCAGCTGGACTGGCCTAGGCATAGGCTTCCTTCAGAAAGAGTTGCCATTAAGTTATACCCAAACAGTCCTATGAAGGAGCTTAACCAAAAATTGGCTTTTTCAAGGATAACATTAAAAGAAAAAAATCAATTGGACAGTGTTATTTCCACTCATTCTTAGGAAACCAGATGCTTAAAAGAGGGGGGAAAAAATCCCGGCAACCATTAGGGTGGCCCTCATGGTACAAATAAACAGAAAGAGTGGCTCAGGATATAAGATTCAGTTGCTGTAGGAAAGCACAAACCATTATTTCCCTTTTGGTCAAGCAAGCTAGAATGGTTGTATCCGTTTTTCTCAAAATAAAGCCCCACCCAGATGTGCCTTCAGGACTGGCATAAAGTCTGTATTTTAAACTTTTTTGGTAGACCCACAAAATGTTAAGAACCAAAATTGTTAGCCTTGAACTTACTTTGCCCGATTATTAACTCTGGCTTCCAGCTGGAATAACATATGATATCATTGCTTCTAAAGCAAGCCCAGTTGAAAAGCAATAGTTTACACAGCCTATATATTTAACTCTCACTTTCCAATCAGATGCTTGGCACAAATACACCTAACTCCGTATCAGGCAATATGCTCTCCCCGTGCAAAGGGAAAGAGAAGTTCGTGGGTGTATTTTTTTCTATTTTCCATTTATATTATTTTTAAAAACCAATACCATAATGTGATAGGGGAGAAGAACAAAATTAAAATAAAATACTCTGTAAGAGAAAAGTGAAATTGAGATGATATATTCTTACAGAGAAATGTGTAAGCCTCATAAGGTTGCAATAAAATATTTGCTGCGGAGTAAAACTCAAGAGGAAAATCTAACCTGGATGCAAATTTATAGATGGATCAAAGAAAAATAAATTAGTGGAAAACATAGCATTTTAGTGATCCCATAGTCATAGAGAAAGATATCAACCGAAATGCAAATAAATTGAACATTTTATTAATGGGTTACGTAGATCCCACAGTTTTCTACCTGTATCATTTTTTAAAACTTTTTTATCCTAAGGCCAGTGAACCAATGTGAGAGGACTATGAAAAAAAATGGGGCCAACAGTCATTTGGATACCTGGACCTAGGACAAATGCTCCAGTAACAATTATTGAGTTGTATGTCCAACCTCTGCTATATGGTCTTCAAGTTTGAATTACCAGCTTGAGAAATGTATTTATAAATTGATTGATGAGAATCTAGGACTTATTCTTCTAACAGAGGTGATACTATAAGAGTATTAGGTACTCAGACTAGTCCAGAAAATTCTATTTGGCACAAATAGCACTAATACTTCATTTTTATAGCTTTACTGTCCAACAGAGAGCAAGTGCTCAATAGATTGTTTGTTAATACATGGTATAGAATATTTTCCTTTAAAAAGAGGCTTTTCAGATTTTTCCCTCAACCATTTGGAAGTGACACTTCTTTTGGCAACAATCTATAACAAACCGTTGTTCTTAAGTGCCATTGAATCAGTTCCAATTCTTAGTGACTCTACCCACAACAGGAAGAAACGCTGTCCAGTTCTGCACCATCTTCACAATCGTTGCTATGTTTGAGATCATTGTTGTAGCCATGGTGTCAGTCCATCTCGTAGAGGGTCTTCCTCTTTTCTGCTGACCGTCTATTTTACCAACTATACTGCCCTTCTCCAGGGACTGGCCTGTTCTGATAACATGTCCAAAGCACATTCAGGTGAAGCTTCCCCATCCTCGCTTCTAAGGGGCATTCTAGCTGTACTTCTTTCAAAACAGGTATGTTTATTCTTTTGGAAGTCCACGGTACATTCAATATTCTTCGCCAACACCATAATTCAAATGTATCAATTCTTCTTCAGTCTTCCTTATTAACTGCTCTGCTTTCACATGTATATGAGGTGATCGAAAATACCATAGCTTGGGTCAGGCTCACTTCAGTCCTTAAAGTTTGCTTCTTAACACTTTGAAGAGGTCTTTTGCAGATTTGCAAAACGTAAAACGTCATTTGATTTCTTGACTGCTGGTTCCATGAGTGTTGGTTGTGGATGCCAATAAAATGAAATCCTTGACAACTTTGATATTTTCTGCATTTATCACGATGTTGCTTAATGGTCAGTTGTGAGAACTTCTGTTTTCTTTATGTTGATGTATAATCCACACTAAAGGCTATAGTCTTTGATCTTCATCAGTAAGTGCCTAAAGTCCTCTTCACTTTCAGCAAGCAAGGTTGTTAATCTTCCTCCAAGCCTGATGCTGCATTCTTCTTCGGATAGTCCAGCTTCTCAGATTATTTGTGTGGCATACAGATTGACTAAGTATGGTGAAAGGATACAATCCTGACACACACCTCCTGTTGTTCAGTTTGAATGACTGCCTCTGTTTGAATGACTGCCTCTTGGTCTATGTACAGGTTCCACATAAACACAAATGTTCTGGAATTCTCAGTGTTATCCATAATTTGTTATGATCCACACAGTCAAATGCCTTTGCATAGTCAACAAAAGTAAACATCTTTCTGGTATCCTCTGCTTTAAGTCAAGATCCATCTGACTTCATTCTACGTCCTTTTCTGCATCCAGAATTTCTGGAAGTTCCCTGTGGATGTACTACTGCAATCACTTTGAATTATCTTCAGCAAAATTTTATTTGCGTCTGATATTAATGATATTGTTTGATAATTTCCACATTCTGTTGGATCACCTTTCTTTAGAATGGGCAAAAATACTGATCTCTTCCAGTTGGTTGGCCAGGTAGCTGTCCTCCAAATTTTTGGGTATAGATGAGTGAGTATTTCCAGGGTTGCGTATGGCTGCTGAAACATCTCAATTGGTATCCTGTCAATTTCTGGAGCCTTGTTTTTCAGCAACGTCTTCAGTGCAGCTTCGATTCTTCCTTTGATATCATTGGTTCTTGATCATATGCTATCGCCTGAAATGGTCAAACATCAACCAATTCCTTTTGGTACAATGACTCTGTGTATTCTTTCCATCTTCTTTTGATCCTTCTGGGTTGTTCAATATTTTGCCCATAGAATCCTTCAATATTGCAACTAGAAGTTTGAATTTTTTCCTCAGTTCTTTCAGCTTGAGAAATGCTGAGCATGTTCTTAGCTTTGGTTTTCTAACACCAGGTCTTTGCACATTTCATTATAATACTTTGTCTTCTCAAGCTGCACTTTGAAATCTTCGTTCAGTTCTTTTATTTTATCATTTCTTCCATTCACTTTAGCTACTCTACATTCAAAAGCAAGTGTAAGAGTCTCTTCTGACATTCATTTTGGTCTTTGCTTTTGTTCCTATCTTTTTAATGACCTTTTACTTTCTTCAGGGACGATGTCTTTGATGTCATCCCACGACTCAACTGGTCTTTGGTCATTAGTGTTCAATGCATCAAATCTATTTTTGAGATCGTCTCTAAATTCAGGAGGGACATACTCAAGGTCCTACTTTGGCTCTCGTCAGCTATTTTTAACTTTCTTCAGTTCAACTTGTACTTGCATATGAGCAACTGATGATCTGTTCAGCAGTCAGCCTCTGGCCTTGTTCTAACTGATGATACTGAACTTCTCCATCATCTCTTTCCACAGATGTAGTCGATTTAATTACTGTGTATTCCATCTGGTGAGGTCCACGTGTATAATGGCCATTTATGTTGCTGAAAAAAAGGTATTTCCAATAAATAGGTTGTTGGTCTTACAAAACTCCATTATGCTATCTCTGACATAATTTCCATCACCAAGGCCATATTTTCCAAATACTGATCCTTTTTCTTTGTTTCCAACTCTCACACTCCAAACACCAGTAATTATCAATGAATGTTGACTGCATGTTTGATCAATTTCAGGCTGCAGAAGTTCATAAAAATCTTCACTTTCTTCATCTTTGGCCTTAGTGGTTGGTGCATAAATTTGAATAATAGTCACATTAGCTGGTCTTCCTTTTAGGCATATGAATATTATCCTATCACTGATAGCACTGTACTTCAGGATAGATCTTGAAATGTTCTTAATGACAATGAATGTGATGCTTTTCCTCTTCAATTTGTCATCCCCAGCATAGTTGGCCATATCATTGTCCCATTCAAAATGTCCAATACCAGTCAATTTCAGCTCACTAATGTCTAGTATTAAAGCATAGGTGTCACTTTGAGGACTAAGGTACACCTCACCCAAGCCATGGTATTTTCAATTACTTCATACGCATGTGAAAGCCGGACAATGAATAAGGAAACCCAAAGAAGAATTCATGCCTTTGAATTATTGTTTTGGCATGGAATGGACTGTCAGAAGAATGAACAAATCTGTCTTGGAAGAAGTACAGCCCAAATGCTCCTTGGAAGTGAGGATAGTGAGACTTCACCTCACATACTTTGGACATGTTATCAGGAGGGACCAGTCCCTGGGAAAGGACATCATGCTTGGTAAAGTAGAGGGTCAGTGAAAAAAAAAAGGGGAAGACCCTCACTGAGATGGATTGACACAGGGGCTGCAACAATGGGCTCAAATGTAGTAATGATTGAGAGGCTGGCTCAGGACTGGGCAGTGTGTTTCATTCTGTTGTACATAAGGTCATTATGAGTTGAAATCAACTTGAAGGCACCTAACAACAATGATGCCTAGGATATTGATCTTCAAGTGTTCCATTTCATTTTTGACAGCTTCCAATTTTCCTAGATTCATACTTCGTACATCCCACATACCAATTAATAATGGATGTTTGCAGCCTTTTCTTCTCATTTTGAGTCATGCCACATCAGCAAATGATGGCCCTGAAAGCTTTATTCCATCTATGTCATTAAGGTCAACTCTACTTTGAGGAGGCAGCTCTTCCACAGTTGTATTTTGAATAAAGTTCATTAATTCTATCTGTTGACGAGACAGGATCTTACTAAGTGTTCTGAATTGTGAAAAAAAAATGGGGCATATGTCTTGACAGTTAATAAGAGACTCTAATCATCTGAGATCCTGAGGGCCCAAGATGTTAAGCCACTGAGGTCACTGTAATTCCAAATGTCCTTCATCTGGGATTTTTTCAATAAATTTCTCCAGAAAAATTCTAAATCTACCAATTCAGCATTGCATTACAGTCAGTTAAAACTTCACACACTTTTTCTAAATATCCCAGAATCTGGTGATGTTTAAGAATGCAGGCATCAAGGCAACTCCTTATTTTGATCACTTCCTTATCAGATCATAAAATGATAAGAATTATAAGGATTACAGCAAAAGCTTCAGTTATGAATATTGCAACAAAAGATGACCATGTTAATTAGAATGTAGTTTGTTTGCTGTTACAAAGCCCCAGAATTATAGGGATGTAAACAAAATAGAAATTTATTTCTTGTTCACATAAAAGTTCAGGTAAGTAGACCAGGTCTTGTATGGGGTTTCCTCCATTTTCAGAGACCTAATGTTCCTTCTATTTATTCAAATATCCTCAACACACAGCTTCCTGACATGAGCCAAAACGGCCAGTCTTGTTCCTGCCATCCAACTGCATTTCAACCAGCAAGAGAAAGAGGTAAGGGAAGGCATGTCCATATCCTTTAACTGCACAGCCTAAAAGTATCCCATATCACTTCTCCTCTGTCTAATTGACCAGAACTTGTTCACATCTAGCTGCAAGGTGACTAGGAAGTATGGTCATTAAGTTGAGTGGTCCTGTGCTATGTAAAAAGGTGATGAGGGGCAGTGTAAACATAAAGAAGCCTCCATCCTAATGGTCATAACAAGGCAATGCTTTGGCTTCAGTAAACCACTCTAATGTTTATTTATTGCAAGTGCCAATTACAGATAATAAACAAATTTAGTAATTAAAGAGTTTCATATTTTGATTGCTTTAAAAATACTAACCATGGACAAAACAGTTGAACTTCATGTTTCCAGTATACTTCTCAAAGTCCCATGGGTGCACAGCTAAGCCTGCTGTTACAAGTGCAAACAAAAAGATTCTATACTCTGGGACATACTCACGAATATGGTAGACAAGGTCCCTACTCTCACTTCTCTTACAATCTGGCAGATGGAGAGAATATACATAAAAACAAAATTATGTCTGCAAATGAGAAACAAATATAAACCAAAGCAACACAGAAAGTTACTCAGGGAAGGGCTCCCTGAAGAGATGGAATTTGAGTTTTCCTCTGGGCCAGCCATGAGAAGAGATGAGGAAAGAACATTCCAGTCAGAAGGACTAGAAATAGCAAAAGCCTCAAGTTTCCTTTTTTGTCAGAATTAAATTTGCCTCAGCTTTGGTTTTCATTATTGAAGATTTTATGCATGGGAGAGGGAAGAAGAGAAGGAGAGAGGGAGGGAGAGGAAGTGAGAGAAAGTGTGTGTGTCTGTGTGTGTGGTGGCGGAAGGAGAGATCAACCACACTAATACTGGAGTTAATGCCTAACAGATAAGAATGGAGAAAAAAGCCTCCAAGAAGGACAGCCTGGAGCAATCTATAGAGAGAGAAGGATAAATAAAGCATATGGTTAGAGAAATTGAGAGACACAGCACAGCCTTTGTATTCAAAAGTTCCTGTTCTTCACTTGATCTAAATAGTGCTTCTTAGTGTGTATACTTAATTTCAGGTATATTGTTCTAACTAAATCTTACAGATTTTTTATCAAAACGAATTATATATCTATAAAATAAATAATAACACCTGTGAAAAATGTGCTCTTTAAACAATCAACTATACGAAACCAAATGGTCAACATTTACGTAAAAGCAAAGATGAGAAGGCAAAGAGGGGCAGGGAAACTGGATGGATAGAAACAGGGCAGGTGGGGTAGAAATGGTGAGTGCTGACACATTTCAGATACTGCAACCAATGTCACAGAGCAAATTATTTCACCATCATTAACATAAATACATTGCCCCTTAAACTTTTCATCTAGCCTTTTGAGTTGCTGCTGTCAATTTGATCACATATGGATAACTCTTTAGAAGACCACAATACTCAAGGCAGACTTTCCTTACCAATTAAGCTAACCTATTTGGTTTAAAGACAGCCTTCAGAGGATAGTTTCAGTTCAACATTTAAAGACTTCTGCAGGGCAATAGTTTCAGGAGTCAGCCAGCCTCATTGGTTCTAGAAAGTCTGGATTCCATAGTACCTTTAAATTTAGAAATCATGACAGAATATCCTAATTACAATTAATCCACAACCAGTATTTTTAAAGCAATATAAATTTATAAAACTTTAATAATTGAATTTACTTAATTTTTTATCTGTTCAGTATATAACTCATCTTTTAAAAATATTTTATTGTGTTTTAAGTGAAAGTTTACATAGTAAATTAGATTTCCATTCAACAGTTCATGCTCAAATTGTTCTCTGACATTGGTCGGAATCTCTGCAGTGTGTCAGCACTCTCACCATTTAAGTCCATTTAGTCTTCCCAAATTTACCAACCACATAAAACACCACTCTCCATAGGAAAGGAGGGAATGAAAGGCCTGAGAGAGGCCAAGAGTGTGCCTAGGAAAACCCCTCCTCACAGAAAGCAGGGGCTGAGGAGAGTTGTTACCCTCTAATACTTGCCTCTGTGGTCACTTTTTATGTAATATTATGGAAAGGAATTGCCACAATTTTCCTTCTCAGGAAAAATTCTATCAGAATCCTCTCCCCAGTCTGTAAACAGCTTTCAGGTCTGACCTCAGGGATCATTTTTTTTCTGCCTTTTCCCTCACTCTTTATCCAGTTGATACCACTGGCATTTTTGCAAGTGACAACATACCACAATGCTAAACCACCCTGGGTACCAAGTCCCTTGCCCACAGAGAAGCAGAGTGGTAGAAACCTTCTCCTTTCCAGATAGGTTCAATACTATTACCACCAATGGTTGAAAACAAGTCATGATAAAACAGGTTCTCCCAAGGTGTTAGTGAAGTCAGGAACAGCACTAAAATGAGATATTACATTTCCAAGTTGGGCCACATGGCATGGGGGCTAATGAAGCCCCAGAGGACAGAAAAGGTAAAACCCACCAATTTGTTGAGGACAAGCAAACATATCATTATTTAGTTTAAGTAAGTTGCCTTATAATAGAAGAGAGATTCTGAAATTATATAATAAAAGAATATAAGAAACTAATTCTACCTTTTAAAAACTATATTGGTAACTAATAAAATGGTAATGCCTATTTTCCATCACAAAGATAAAATTTAAGACTAAAACAATATTTTACCTGGGTTATCTTGAATAGCTTTATAACTCATTTACATTTTATTTAAAAATCATTTTCCAAGTCAGATTTTTTATTTAGAAATGTAAATTGTACCTAAAGAAATAACTGAAGATGGATATTATATATATACATATAAAAATAAATGTACATACACATATTTTTTCATAAAGTGTCTCTTTAGGAGGTATAAACACAGCTGTTTCTATTACTACATAGCTTGCTATTATTTAAAACTACAATAAATTATGGTCAATAAAAGTTTTGTCTTTGTGGCTATTAGCATAAAAACATCAGTTACACGTTATAAAAACCAAGGGAATTAAATCTAGATTTAAAGGAAAATACTGTCAAACAGTATAAAAAGACAGTAGCATTTTTCTCAGAGATAGTCTCACTCTACCTTAATAAATTTTAATCTAGGAAAATAAAATCTGTGTAAGAATATACTAAAGGCATTACTCACATAAAATAGGTTGGTACTTGTAATAGTTTTGGCTCAGCTAAAAGAATAGATAATAATTACTATTTATTGGGCATTTAGTAACTATACTACCTATACTATGCTTAATATGCAGATGCATTCCAACTGTGGTGTTGGCAAAGAATATTGAATATGCTATGGACTGCCAGAAGAACAAACGAATTGGTGTTAGAAGAAATACAGTTTAGAATGCTCCTCAGAAGAAAGGATCATGAAGCTTCAGCTCACTTATTTGGGATACATCAATCAGGAAAGACCAATAGCTAGAAAAGAACACCAGGGTCAGCAAAAACAAAGGAAACTCTCAATGAGATGTTTGGTACAATAGCCACAACAGTGGACTCAAACATGCCAATGATCATAAAGACGGCACCGGACCTGGCAACGTTTGCTTCTGTCATACATAAGGGTACCATAAGTCAGAGCCGATTTGACAGCAACAAAGGACAACTAACGTTTGTTGTTGTTCATTGATTCTGACTCATGGAGAGCCATTGTGTGCAGAGTAAAATTGCTCCACAGGGTTTTCATAACTGAAACCTTTCAGAAGCAGATTACCAAGTCTGTCTTCCAAGGCACCTCTGGGTGGGTCTGAACCACCAACATAGCTTAACTGTTTGCGTCTCCAACATGCCATATATATCATACTACATTTTACTTAGTGATGTACCAATATAATCTCATTCAATACTGACAATAACACTATGAGACAGATACTTTATCCTTATTTAGGTGAGGAAACTAAATCAAACTTTCTCGCTACACTATAAAAAAGGAATTCTTCATACACTACCATTAAATTAAATAAATCTGTGCTTCGATTAAAAGTAAGCAAAGCTACATTTACAAGTGTACAGGTCCATTCACAGAGCCATAAATGTATCAGTGTTCAAGGATAAGCTTGTTCTTTTCTAAATTTTAAACAAACAGAATTATTGGGTATTAGCACACATGTACTGAAAGCATAAAACATACAGGTTGTGATGCTGGATATTAGCGATCAGGGAGAGAACAGGAAGTTGTGAAGGCTCTTCAATTTCTTTGGTTTTTTTAAAATGTGCTCACTGATAATAAATATTAGATTTTCCCGAAAATATTCAAAAGGTCACTCTTTAGAAGACAACACACTACCTCTCTAGTCTGAATTCTTAAATCTCTCATTTTCAGAAGCCTGAGTCAAACATAACAATTATGAATAGTACTCAGATGTGTTGGTGACTAATCATTAAATGACCACCAAAACCACTGAACCAAGAGATGTCAGTAAGTAGAAGAAATAAAGAAATTTATTTTTAATTGCAGTGGATATCCAAGGCCAATTTCTTTTCTTAACCACAGTTGTCCATAACGTTACTTGGGCCATAAAGTCAACACTGAGGTTTCAGTGATGGAGGCCTGGTACAAATGAGTGGTGGAAAAGAGTCTCCAAAGAAATAAACATCTTTCAATGCTGGCTGACATTTGTATCTTGGTGGCTCTCAAGCCCTTCGGGAAAAGCTAGAAGTTGTCCTCATTCTCAAAATAGACTCAAATGCTCTGCTTTCAAACCAAAGTCCGTAAAAGAGACAGCTGACCATATATTATGACTTGTTATACTAATGGATGAGTATATACTACATAAAATATGCATGTTAATAAACAAAGAGCAATTACAATGGTCAGCTTACAAATTTGCCTATGCTAAAACACTAATTTGTAAGGAGCAGAAACGACTAAGGACAAAAAAGCCAGGGTGATGTACAATTATGATAAAGTGGGACTTCAGTATTTTAAATACTCATTTGTTTTTCCCAGTCTATTTATTTCTTTTCCACAGCTGAAAGAACCACACTGAGTGCCATGATCACATCTGAGGCAGTCTAATGTGGAACCAGGGATTCCAGAAATTATAAATAAAAGATGTTTTATAATTAACATTATGTCAAGTTTCTTCAGAAATCTCTAAGTGAGTTGAAAGATTATCGTCCTTGGGAGGAAAACTCAATATAGCCTCGTTTCAAAACCTTTGTTATGTTTGGGACCGAGAGGTTCACCTAAGAGGACATCCAGTGGTGGACAGCAGGAGGGTGAGGAGGTTGTCCACTCAGCAGGATAGGGAGGAGGGAGGGAGTTCGCAACGGTAGTCTAGAACAGGTTGTCAGAGACCAAGGGGCTAAAGAGAGCATCCATGGGAGGTAGGTAACAGCAACTCAGCACACAGTATTAGAACTAAAGCGGGTGAAGAGGGATTCTGCACATAGGGAATAGGAGGGACTAGGAAGGGACCAGTCCCTGGAGAAGGACACAATGCTTGGTAAAGTAGAAGATCAGCAAAAAAGAGGGAAACCCTTGACGAGATAGACTGACACAGTGGCTACTACAATGGGCTCAAATATAACGATTGTGAGGATGGCACAGGACTGGGCAGTGTTTTGTTCTGTTGCACATAAGGTCGTTATGAGTCAGAACCAACTCAACGGCGCCTAACAACAACAGAAAGAATGGAATGTTAGGACCCAAGGGAAATGGAGAATATCCACGCAGAAATATGGGGCAGCAAGGACCCAGGACAGGGTATCAGAACCTGAGCAAGGTAAGAAGGTGTGTACCAGGCAATCAGGACACAAGTAGGGTGAGGAGAGCACTTGAGGGAGGGGGGTTGTTATTCAAAGGGAGAGTGGCAGCAGCCCTGAATGAGTTTTCAGAACCAAAAGGGGTGAGAAAAGCACCCAGCTGAGGGTGGGGGAACAGCAACATTCCAGTACAGAGTGTCAGAGCCTGAACAGAATAAGGAGGGCATTTGTAGGGGGAGGATTTAAACAGGGACACCTTTGTGTGAAATGAAAGAGAACATCTATGTGAGTTGGCCACGGTTTGGAGCAGGAAGACAGAGTCAAGTAAGGTAAGGAGGGCCTCCACGAGGGGTATAGCAGCTGTAATAGAAGATTAGTTACACATGAGGGAGTTGATGAAATAATTAAATACATTGAGGATAATGGGAAGCTGGTTTCTCACTGTCAGAGAAGGAAGTTAAAAATATCAAAAAGGAGACAACGAAAATGAACTATGTGGTATTGAATTAGAATTATGGCATCAGTATTTACTCATGGTTTTTCATAAATAGAGCAATAGACAAACATGGAAGTAGAAATAAATATGTAAATGTATGTATGTATACACACGCATATATATATTCCCTAGCTCCGTCCGCTGAGAGAACCTAGGATAAGTGACAACCCAATAGCAATGAGCACACCTACAAGCCAGTTCTTGGTGTTTAAATACTTTATCAATAAAAGGAGTCAGGGCTTTTTGGAGAAAGGGCTGATTCCAGGGATGAGCAACAACCCCCCTCTAAAAAAAAAAAAAAAACAAACAACAAGCTAAATATTCTCAATTTATTGACACAAAAAATGACCAAATAGTCAAAAAATGATAGGACACATTGAAAGGACAGAGAAACCACCTCAAAGGGACTCACTGTGGCCAAAATGAGACAATTTGAATATTAAAATAATTAATGATAGAAACAGATGATTACCCATTAAACAAAACACAATGCATAAGTCCATACTGATATAAATAAGGAAAAAAAATTTTTTTGCCATAAAACAGAAGAGCAATCAATAAATGTAGAAGGAATAATGGAATTAGAAAAGAACCATCTGGCAACTGTTGTAGTTATCTAGGGCTGAAATACTACAAGTAGATGGCTTTAACAAGCAAAAGTTTATTCTTTCACACTTTAGGAGGACAGAAGTCCAAATTCACGGTGCCAGCTTCAGGGGAAGGCTTTCTCTTTCTGTCAGCTCTGGGGAAGGTCCTTGTCATCAATCTTCCTCTGGTCTAGTGGTTTCTCTGTGAAGGAACTCTGTGTCCAAAGG
Source organism: Elephas maximus indicus (assembly GCF_024166365.1). Taxonomy (NCBI): domain Eukaryota; kingdom Metazoa; phylum Chordata; class Mammalia; order Proboscidea; family Elephantidae; genus Elephas; species Elephas maximus. The sequence continues at coordinate 108,454,789 of NC_064823.1, read as the reverse complement.
ACGCGCTCTGCTCCCAGAGCTGTTCTCTTGGTGGTATGAGGTCCCCCAAACTCCCAGCTTGCTTCTCTCTTTTATATCTCAAAAAACACTGACTTAAAAAAAAAAAGACACAACCTAATCTTGTAGATTGAGTCCTGCCTCATTATCGTAACTGCCTCTCATCCTGCCTCATTAACATCATAGAGGTAGGATTTACAACACATAGGAAAATCACATTAGATGACAAATGGTGGACAATCACACAACACTGGGAATCATAGCCTAACCAAGTTGACAGCCATTTTGGGGGGACACAATTCAATCCATGACAGCAATCATCAAAAATTAATTCAGCCAAGAAACATAATTGATTGTTAAAATTGTTGGCGTTGTTTGGTGCCATCGAGTCGGTTCTGACTCATAGTGACCCTACTATGCACAACAAAACAAAACACTGCCTGGTCATGCACCATCCACACAACCTTTGCTATGTTTGAACCCATTGTTGCAGACACTGTATCAATCCATCTCATTGAGGGTCTTCCTCTTTTATACTGACCCTCTACCATACCAAGCATGATGTCCTTCTCCAGGGACTGGTCCCTCCTGATAACACATCCAAAGTACGTGAGATGAAGTCTTGCCATCCTTGCTTCCAAGAAGCACTCTGGTTGTACTTCTTCCAAGACAGGTTTGTTTGTTCTTCTGGCAGTCCATGGTCTATTCAATATTCTTCAACAGTACCATCAATTCTTCTTCAGTTTTCCTTATTCATGGGACAGCTTGCACATACATATGAGACAATTGAAAATACCATGGCTTCACTAATTAGATAGTAGATAAGAACTATTTTAGGTGAAGGGAAAGACAGCACACAGTACAGGGGAGGCCAGCACAATTGGACTAAACCAAAAGCAAAGAAGTTTCCTGAATAAAGTGAATGCTTCAAAGGCCAGCGTAGCAGGGGCAGGGGTCTGGGGACCATGGTTTCAGGGGACATCTAAGTCAATTGGGATGATAAAATCTATTAACAAAACATTCTGCATCCCACTTTGAAGAGTGGCGTCTGGGGTCTTAAACGCTAGCAAGCAGCCATCTAAGATGCATCAATTGGTCTCAACCCACCTGGATCAAAGCAGAATGAAGAACACCAAGGACACAAGGTGATTACGAGCCCAAGAGACAGAAAGGGCCACATGAACCAGCGACTACATCATCCTGAGACCAGAAGAACTAGATGGTGCCCAGCCACAACCAATGACTGCCCTGACAGGGAACACAACAGAGAACCCCTGTGGGAGCAGGAGAGCAGTGGAATGCAGACCCCAAATTCTCATGAGACCAGACTTAATGGTCTGACTGAGACTGGAAGGGCCCCAGTGGTCATGGCCCCCAGATCTTCTGTTGGGACAGGACAGGAACCATTCCTGAAGCCAACTCTTCAGACATGGATTGGACGGGACAATGGGTTGGAGAGGGATGCTGGTGAGGAGTGAGCTTCTTGGATCAGGTGGACACTTGAGACTATGTTGGCATCTCCTGCCTGGTGGGGAGATGGGGGTGGAGGGGGTTAGAAGCTGGCGAAAAGGACACGAAAAGAGAGAGTGGAGGGAGAGAGCAGGCTGTCTCATTAGGGGGAGATTAGCAAGGTGTATATGGGTTTTTGTGTGAGAGACTGACTTGATTTGTAAACTTTCACTTAAAGCACAATAAAAATTATTTTAAAAAAAAGAAAATACCATGGCTTGAGTCAGGCACACCTTAGTCCTCAAAGTGACATCTTTGCTTTTTAACACTTGAAAGAGGTCTTTTGCAGCAGATTTGGCCAATGCAATATGTTGTTTGATTTCTTGACTGCTGCTTCCATGGCCGTTGATTGTGGATCCGAGTAAAAGGAAATCCTTAACAACTTGACTATTTTCTCCATTTATCATTATGTTGCTTATTGGTTCAGTTGTGAGAATTCTTGTTTTCTTTATGTTCAGGTGTAATCCATGCTGAACTCTGTAGTCTTTGATTTTCATCAGTAAGTACTTCAAGTCCTCTTCGCTTTCAGCAAGCAAGGTTGTGCCATCTGCATAACACAGGCTTTTAATGAGCCTTCCTCCAATCCTGATGCCATGTTCTTCTTCATATAGTTCAGCTTGCTCACCATACAGATGGAATAAGTATGGTAAAAAGATACAACCCTGATGCACACCTTTCTTGATTTTAAACCACGCAGTATCCCCTTGTTCTGCTCTAACAGCTGCCCTCTTGGTCTATGTACATGTTCCTCATAAGTACAATTAAGTGTTCAGAATTCCCATTCTTCACAATGTTATCCACAATTTCCTATGATCTACAGTCGATTGCCTTTGCATAGTCAATAAAACATAGGTAAAAGTCTTTCCGGTATTCTCTGCTTTCAGTCAAGATCCATCTGCCATCAGCAATGATATCCTTCATTCTGCATCCTGTTCTGAATCTGGCTTGAATTTCTAGCAGTATCCTGTGGATGTACTGCTGCAATCGTTTTTGAATTATCTTCAGCAAAATTTTACTTCTGAGTAATAGTAGTAATGATACTGTTCAGTAATTCCCACATTCTGTTGGATCACCTTTCTTTGGAATGGGTATAAATATGGATCTCTTCCAATTGGTTAGCCAGGTGAAACCGTCTTCCAAATTTCGTGGCACAGACGAGTGAGCACTTTTAGTATTGCATCTGTTTGTTGAAACATCTTAATTGGTATTTCATCAGTTCCTGGAGTCTTGTTTTTCGTCAATGCCTTCAGTACAGCTTCGACTTCTTTCTTCAATACCATTGGTCCTATATCATATGCTACCTCCTGAAATGGTTGAACACTGACCAATTTGTTTTGGTACAGTGACTCAGTGTATTCCTTCAATCTTCTTTTGCTGTTTCCTGCGTATTTCAATATTTTCCCCGTAGAATCCTTCAATATTTTAACTGGAGGCTTAAAATATTTTTTCAGTTCTTTCAGCTTAAGAAATGCAAAGCATGTTCTTTCCTTTTAGTTTTCTAACTCCAGGTCCATGCACATTTCATTATAATACTTTGTCTTCTCGAGCCACTATTTGAAATCTTCTGTTCATTTCTTTTACTTTATCATTTCTTCCATTCACTTTAGCTACTCTACATTCAAGAGCAAGTTTCAGTGTCTCTTCTGACATCCATTTTTGTCTTTTTCTTTCCTGTCTTTCTAATGACCTTTTCCATTCTTATGTATGATGTCCTTGATGTTATTCCACAACTCATCTAGTCAGTAGTGTTTGACGTGTCAAATCTATTCTTGAGATAGTCTCTAAATTCAGGTGGGATATACTCAAGGTCATGCTTCGGCTCTCGTGGACTTGTTCTAATTTTCTTAAGTTTCATCTTGGACTTTCATATGAGTAATTGATAGTCTGTTCCGCAGTCTGCCCCTGATCTTGTTCTGGCTGATGATATTGTGCTTTTCCATCATCTCTTTCCACAGATATAGACGATTTGATTCCTGTGTATTCCATCTGGCAACGTTCATGTGTATATTTGCTGTTTATGTTGGTAAAACAATGTATTTGCAATGAAGAAGTCATTGGTCTTGCAAAACTCTATCATTCAATATCCAGCACTGTTTCTATCACCTAGGCCATATTTTCCAACTACCAATTCTTGTTTCTAACTTTCCCATTCCAATCACCAATAATTATCAATGCAACCTGATTGCACGTTCAAATCAATTTCAGACTAAAGAAGTTGGTAAAAACCTTCAATTTCTTCATCTTTGGCCTTAGTGGTTAGAGTGTAAATCTGAATAATAGTCGTATTAACCAGTCTTCCTTGTAGGCATATGGAGACTATTCTATCAGTGACAGTTTTGTATGTCAGGATAGATATTGAAATGTTCTTTTTGACAAAGAATGTGACGTCATCCCTCTATAATTTGTCATCCCCTGCCTAGCAGACCATATGATTATCCCATTCAAAATGGCCAATACCAGTTCATTTCAGCTCACTAATGCTTGGATATCTAAGTTTATGCATTCCATTTCATTTTTGATGACTTCCAGTTTTCCTAGATTCATACTTTATACATTAAATGTTCAAATTATGAACTGTTGTTTGTAGCTGTTTCTGCTCATTTTGAGTTGTGCCACATCCGCAAACAAAGCTCTCAAGAGCTTTATTCCATACACGTCATTAAGGTCGGCTCTACTTTGAGGAGGCAGCTCTTCCCCAGTCATATATTGACTGTATTCCACCTGAGGGGCTCATCTTCCAGCACTATATTGACAATGTTTTGCTGCTACTCATAAGGGTCTCATTGGCCAATTTTTTAAGAAGTAGATTACCTGATTCTTCTTCCTAGTGTGTCTTGTGTGAAAGCTCCACTGAAAAGTGTCTACCGTGGGTGACCCCATTAGTATTTGAAATACCAGTACCATAGTTTCCAGCATCACAGCAACATGCAAGCCACCACAGTATGACAAGCTGACAGGCCAGTGGTAGAATCTAAAAATAGATCCTCAAAAATATTTATTATTACAAACAGGAAAAGAAGAACATTATAGAATAAAAACCTGGCAGACATCACCAGTGATGGCAGACACTAATCAAGTGATGAGAGGAAACATCTCTAGTAATCACATACATCAAAAATATGCGTCACCTGGTAAGATGCAATGAGAAGACCACAGTACCACTATTGAGATTTTCCTGATAATGATGCATAACCTAAATCTAAGTACAAGGAAACATCAGAAAAACTCAAATTGAGGGATGTTCTACAAAATATATGGTCTATACTTTTTCTCAGAGTTATGGTCATAAAAGTCAAGGAAAGATTAAAGAATTGATCCAGACTGAAGGGGACCTAAGAGAAACGAAAATAACTAAATGCAACTCTCCGATTTTAGACTGGGTCCTTTTTATTATAGAAGACATTATTGGGAGAATTGGCAAAACTTAGTAGGGCCTGTAAATTGTTCTGACTCAAGGCATCCCCTTTTGTGCAGAGTAGGACTTCTCCACAGGGTTTTCAAAGCTATGACCTTTCGGAAGCAGATCACCAGGCCTGTTTTCCACCCTCTGAGTAGGTTCAAACTGCCAACCTTTTGGCTAGTACTCAAGCATTTTTTTTACCACACAGGGATTCCTGTCTGTAAATTAGATGGTTGTATTATATCAGTTGTAATTTCTGATTCTAATAGCTTTATGGTCGCTATGAAGAATGTCCTTGATGTAGGAATTATTTACTCTCACATGTTTCAAGAAAGAAAATGATTCCTTGTACCATTCTTAAAAACTTTTCTGTAAATTTGATTTTTTTTAATAAAAATTATCATTAGTTTTTAAAAAACACAGCTATGATGTTCATAATGATATAGTAAAAATATAATGAAAAGGAAAATTGAAAGTAAAGAAATGGAAAAAATAAATAACAATATAATATAATAGAGATTTAAAAATTCTAACAGAGTCCTGTGGATAAATTTATGCCAGTAAGTTTGAAAATATAGATGCATGGACAATTTAAGTTAAATATAAACTATTAAAATAATCTCAAGAAGAAAGAAGAATTAAATAGACCTGTAAACGTTTAAGTAATTCGTTTGGAAGTAAAAAAATCTAAATCCATCACCATCACCAGCAACAACAACAAAGCAACAGGCCCAGATAATTTTTCAGGCATATTTTACTTTCAAGCAACTGATAATTCCTTTCTCATACAAACTGTTTCCAGAATTAAAAAGTGGGATGCACCCTAACTGCCTTTATGAAACTACTAAAACCTTGGGCCAAACCAGACAATGGTAGCACAAGAAAGAAAATTATAGGCTAATCTCACCTATGGGGCAGTTCTACTCTGTCCTATAGGGTTGCTATGAGTCGGAATTGACTCGACAGCACTGGGTGGGTTTTTGTAATCTCACCTATAAACTTAAATGCAAATATCCTAAATAAAATATTAGCAAACTAAATCATCAGAGTGTGTGCGTAAGTGTGCTGTCTGTCTCTGTGTGTCTATACATGTCCACACACGTGCACATGCAGCCTGATTGAGCTGAACTTACCCTAGGAAAGCAATGATCTTTATTTAACACTAAGAAATTACAAATATTATTCACCGCCTTAACAGATTAAGGGAGAAAAACTATCTAGCCATCTAAAATATTAGAATAAAATTCAATACTCATTTGTTACTTTAAAAAAAAAAAGCTCAGGAAACTATGAATCGGAACAAACTTCTTTAGCCTGATTAAAAACAAAATCTAAACAAATACAGCATAATAGTAAATTTTAGAAGCATTTTTCTTAAAGTCTGTTATCATTGTTTTATTGAACAATGCCCTGGTGTTCCTGGTAGTGCTCTAAAAAAAAAAAAAAAGTTATCCATATAGGAGATCCAACTGAACCAATAAATAACAGCAAGGAACAAAAAAATAAAGATACAAAATGTAAGACTGCTGAACACATAATCACTATTCAAAAGTTATGAGCATCGTATACACCAGCAATGAACAATGAGAAAATTTACTTTTAGAAAACTAATTAATAATGGCATTAAAATATATAAAATACTCAAGAATAAATCTAATGGATCTTTCATGGAGAAAAGCATTAAACTCGATACATTGATTAGAACACTGTGGTATTAATTCAGTGACACACAATCTGATCACTGGAACAGACTAGAAACTGAGAAACCCAACTTTAAATGGGATCTTTGTATATTACATATCAATGGTGAAAAATGAATATATTTTGGCTCCAAATAACAGAAAACTAACTAAAGTGGCTTATGCAATAAGAATTAGCTCACAAAACACAACATTTAGAGGTAAGGCAGGAGTTGGTTATTTCTACAGCTCAGTCATAATTAAGGATTCAGGTTTTCTAGATCTTTCTGTTCAGTCAGTCCCATGGTATCAGTGAGCTCCCTGTATTATCAAAAAATGCTCAACATGTCACAAACATACAACACGAGGTGGAAAACCAAGCTTGTTTCTTCGTTATGTATCTTTCTATCCCTGCAGGAAAGAGCATATCCTAGAAATAAGAGCCTGTAGCAAACTTCCCATTGCCTCTCACTTGCTAGAACTGCTGCACTAATCACTAGGTAGAAAATGAGTCAATTGTGTAGCAGAGGAATAGACCAAAACCGAACCCATTGCCATTGAGCCAATTCCGACTCACAGTGACCCTAGTAAAATTGGTATTCTGTCAACACGAGGAGAAAATGACTGCAGAACAAGTAATCTACCAACCCCCATCAAGTTGATTTCAACTCATAAAAAAGTTATGATTCAACTCATAGCAACCCTAAAGGTCACAGTAGAACTGCCCCACAAGGTTTCCAACATTGTAAAGCTTTACGGGAGCAGGCTGCCACATCTTTCTCCCACGGAGCAGCTGGTGGGGTCAAACTGCCAACCTTTCGGTTAACAGCTGAGCGCTTTAACCAATGCACCACGAGGGCTCCTGAGTAATCTACAGTACAATGCAGTATTCCATAAGCAGTGTGGGGAGAATAGGCTATCCATATGGAGGGAAAAATTTAGATCCCAAATATATAAACAAAAATAACTTGCAAGTGGATTAAAAATGCAAATATCAAAAATTAGTTAATTTTTGTGGAAAATGTAGAAAAATATATTTAGAATTTATAGCAGAGAAAAGATTTCTAACATAAAACACAAATAAGCACAAATCAAAAAGCATAATATTAATTAACTAGATCACATTAAAATGTAAAACTTTAGAATAATAAAACGAGCACTGATAAAGGTAAAAAGACTAACCATAGTCTAGGGAAAGTATTTCATAACATAACTATGAAAAGTTAGACTATTTAGAATACATAAAGATAGTTTTCTGTTATCAAAAGATTCAAAAAACGGGCAAAGGATAAGAATGAGTAATTCATAAAAGAGGAACACTGAGTAGTCAATAAATAAAATAAAATATATTCAGTCTCATTAGAATCAGAGAATTGCAAGTTTATACAAAGAGGTAGCATTGACTACTGTGAAAAAAAAAGTTTAAGGTTGGTAATAATATCAGTTAGATGATATTTAGTAAACTCAGCGTTGTACACAGCTAACAACCTAAAAGTATTTACATGCCCTAGAGAAAGACATGTTCCAAGACGCTCAGCACAGCATTCTTTTTAATCACACAAGAAAACTGGAACAGCCTAAATATACATCAATATGGACTGGATAAATCAATTGTTGCATGGTCTAACAATCAAGTAGTATGGTGTGGTTTTGGTGCATGACCTAAATTTATACACAGCATCTTGAGTTATCTTAAAACTAAAATGTTGAAAGGAAAAAGCAAGTTGCTTAGGGATATTTATAGTATGATATCACTTACATAAGTTTTAAAACCCACAGCACAGTACTCTATACATTAACTATGAAAAAATAAATATTTAATAAAAATTATAAAAACAAGGAATCAAGTTTACGATTACCTCTGGGGAAGGGAAACAGAGAATCAGATGGGGAAAAGGAATAGCTCCAAATATCCTTCAACTATATCTCTAGCTTTATTTCTTTAATGAAAAAGGTCTAAAATAAATATGAAAAAATGATTAATTTATATTGAGTCTCTGTGGAGACTACAAAGATGTTCATATTATTATGTGTAAGCCTGAAATACTTTATAATTTTTTAAAGCTTTTTTTTTTTTTTTTACAAGTTTCCCACATCAATTACGAAAGGGCCCTAACTCCACATACAAATCTCTTCACAGAAACTACAAGTGGAGTACTCGCCCCTTCATCTTTTACTAAGCATCATTAAGCGACATGATTTCTAAGGATTAGAGGCTAGGTAGTGTCAGAAAAAGTATAAAAAGCTATAATATTCTCCAACAAAAGACTCAAAGATAGAATAAAAATGTCATAAAAACAAAAAAGGCCCAAATGGCTTAAATATGAAAAGGAGTTTTCAAAGGTTAGTCAAATGCTCAGGGGAAAAAAAAATTCTTTAGCATTTATTGAGGAAGCAAAGCTGTTACTGTTAAAAAAAAAAAGTTATGAAAAGAGTCTTCTACTTGAGTTTTAATTTGGGGTACTCAGCGAATATGACTCAGAACAATATGTCAACAATATGACTTATTACTAAGACTATAATAAATATCCACGTTTTTCCATGGAACTTAAAATTTTAATTATTAATATCCCAAGAAGCTCATATAGCAACATACCTGGAGAAGGAGTCTTTCAAAAGCCAGAAAGTTGTCCCATTTGGCAGTCTGCGGGTGTTTGAGAGTTTGAACTGTGGCCAGCCCAAGCTGTAGAAGACCACAATGATTCATTAAAGCTTTGTAGTTGTTCTTGAAGAGCTGGATATAGGATGTGAGTTGCCCGGGTGTTACTCTCCCTGGAAAAACATAATAATTTATCAGTGTACTCTCTTCTGGGAGTGGTAGAATTAATGAGAAGGATGCCATTAATAATACCATTGCTTTACATTTGCACAGAAATTCAGAGCTGAGTGCAAGCTCTTCTCAACGATTGTGCTTCTTTTAACAATCTGGCGAGAACCACAAAGTTGATGCTATAACCTGCATTTTGCAAGTAAGGAAACAGATGTGAAGTGATCTGGCCAAGGTCATATTCTAGAAGAATCCAGTCTTTTTTTTTTTTCTTTTAATTCCGCAATACGCTGTAGATAAATTTTCAACTAAAGTTACAAAATAAGTAATATTTATTCAGCTCAATATACAGCACCTCTATTTAACATATGATACAGCAATCTAAGAGGCCAAAGGCAAGATTTCTAAGTGTGTGTGTATGTAAAAAAAAAAAAAATAGGAGAAATATGTTGTATCTACAGTTAAAACTTTATCACTGATATCAGTGGGCTCCTGACAATATTCATGGGGAAAAAAAGCTGGCTGCTCCATGGAACAAAGTTGAATGGAGAGCTGGAGTAGAAAAACACTAAAAGATGGTAGCAGAAGAAAGGGTTTGGTATGGGTGGCGTAGCACATTTGCTACAACAATCACCTAGATTTAGAACAAGAAACACCAACCCGCAAAAGACTAGATTGTACGGGAAGAAAAAAACAAAAGACAATTGAAGATTTGCTCCTTCAGAGCCTCTAAGCCCAATTTTCTGCCCAAAGGAGTCCTTCTACTGAGTCACCTCCTGCCCTCCAATCAGTCAAATTTCATTTCAGCCATTCATCAGTGCTATGCACAAAGCTCCTGGATACCAGAGATTCTCTCCATCGGGCAAGAAGGCAATGGGCCAAACCTAAATGCAAGTCAAGTAAATCCTTCCCACATGTCTCACTCATACATCTGTGTATACAGGTTGGTCTCCTATACCTAAAATCCAAATGTGATTGTTATATCCAGGTTTGTTTATATTTGGCAATGAAACCGCCTTCATTTGTTTAGCACTTTCCAGTTTATGCAGTGATTTTGCAAATAAGGCCTCTTCAAATTTTCATGGCAACTTCAGAAAGTAGCAAACAAGGCATGTGCTACGAATATTACCCCCACCTGAGGGTACTAAGAGCTTAATGTCTTACACAGTGTTAAATGGCAGATTTCACTTAATATGGTTTTTGCTAAAGATTATGTTGTTGTTGTTGTTGTTAGGTGCCATCAAGTTCTGACTCATAGACCCTATGTACAACAGAACAAAACACTGCCCGGTCCTGTACTATCCTCACAGCTATTGCTACATTTGAGCCCATTGTTGTGGCCACTGTGTCAATACATCTTATCCAGCATCTTCCTGTCCTTCAGTGTCCCTCTGCTTTACCAAGTGTGATACCCATCTTCAGGGACTGGTCCCTTCTGATAACATGTCCAAAATTTGTGAGATGAAGTCTCACCATCCTCGCTTCTAAGGGGCATGCTGGCTGTACTTCTTCCAAGACAAATTTGTTTGTTCTTCTGGCAGTCCGTGGTATACTCAATATTCTTCACCAACATAACACTTCAAAGATATCAAATCATCTTTGGTTTTCGTTATTCGTTGTTCATGCATATGAGGTGATTGAAAATACCACAGTTTGGGTCAGGCACACATTAGTCCTAAAAGTGAAATGTTAGTTTTTAACACTTGGAAGAGATCTTTTGCAGCAGGCCTAAGTCAGTTGATTTCTCGACTGCTGCTTCATCAGCGTTGACTGTGGATCCAACATTAAAGATTGTTGTTTTTAGGTACTGTCAAGTCGGTTCCAACTCATGGTGACCTTACATACAACAGAACAAAACATTGCCTGGTCCTGCTAAAGATTATAATACACAAAAGACAAAGATCTTGCCACAAGAAACTGAAGAGTCTGCAACATTGTCTACTTTTTTATTGCAGTTTTTAAAGAGATGAAGAATTTTGAAGTTCCTTATTACCAACCAGTGCACTAGGGTAAGTACCTAAAGAAAAAGAGCAGTGGGAATAATAGTAGGAAGGTGAGGATCATTTACTTCCTGGGACCCTTTGTAAAGCATAGATTCGATCCTGCCTCTCAAAGCAGCAAGCTAACAATTTGCTTGTTAAAGGACTAACAGAGAAGAGCCTCATTAACTTTTTGTTTGGTTGACTTTGAGTCAGGCTTAGTAAGGTATAATTTACATACAGTAAAATTCACTCTTTTCTGGTTTACAGTTCTATGAATTTTGACAAATGCCTATAGTTGGGCAATCAGTATCATAATCAAGATGTAGAACATTTTTGTAACTCTAAGTTCACCTATGTATCTTTGTAGTTAATCCTCTCTCTCCCAACCCCAGGCCAGTGATTACAGTTATTTGTGTTTATCTGATTTCTGTTCCCATAGTTTTGCCTTTCCAAAATGTCACATAAATGGAATCATATTGTATGTAGTCCTTTGAATTTGTCTTCTTTCACTTGAGATACATGCATGTTATTACCTGTATCAGTAGTTTGTTCCTTTTTTTGCTAAGTAATATTCCATTGTATGGATGAACCATAGTTTATTTAGCCATTTTATCTATCCATTCACTAGTAAATGATCATTTGAGTTATTCCTAGTTTTTAGAAATTATAAATAAAGCCTCCACAAACACGCTTTTACAAGTTATTGTGTGAGTGTGCGGACATATGTTTTCATTTTTTTCCTTGGGAAAATTTCTGACTGGGACTACTGAATTCTAAGACAAGAGTATACTTAACTTTATAAGAAAATGCAAAGCTGATTTTCAAAGTAGCTGTACCATTTTGCATTCCCACCAGCAACGTATTACATTTCCCCCCTCACATTCTCATCAGCGCTTGGTAGTCTTAGCTATTTTCATTTGAGCCATCCTAATAACCCTATGAGGAGCCCTGGTGGTGCAGTGGTTAAGCACTTAGTTGCTAAGTGAAAGGTTGGTGGTTCGAACCCACCAGCTGCTCTGTGGGCAAAAGATGTGGCAGTCTGCTTCTGTAAGGATTACAGCCTTGGAAATCCCACGGGGCAGCTCTACTCTGTCCTCGCTATGAGTCGGAATCAACTCAACAACGAGTTTTTAATAACCCTATGGAGCTCAGTTCTGCTCTGTAACACATGGGGTCACCATGGGTTGGAATCAATTCCATGGCAACAGGTTTTAGTAACTGCGTGGTGGTATCTCATTGTGTTCTTAATTTGCATTTTTGTAAGGACTAATGATATTGATCCTCTCTTCTTTTTTTTTCATGTGCTTATTTGCCACCTTACATATTTTCTGAAGTGTCCAAATTTTTTGCCCATTTTTATTGGCTTGTTTATTTTCTTATTTCTGAATTATGTGTCTCATTAACTTTTATTAATTTATTGATTCAACAAGTATTTCCGTGCCAAGCACTGCTCTTCCTGCAAGGAATAAATCCATGAACAAATCAGACAAAAATTCCTGTCCTTGTGGTCAACAAATAAAGAGGATAAATGACTCCTTGCTGCCTTCCTAATTAATTCAAGCTACTGTTGTTATTTTTAGGTGCTGCTCAGTAGGTTCTGACCCATAGCAACCCCATGTACAACAGAATGAAACACTGCCTGGTCCTGCACCAGCCTTACAATCGCTGCTATGTTTGAGCCCATTGTTGCAGCCACTGTGTCAATTCATCTCAGCAAGTATCTTCCTCTTTTTGGCTGACCGTCTACCTTACCAAGCATGACGTGCTTCTCCAGCAACTGGTCCCTCCTGATAACATGCCCGAAGATGTAAAGATGAACTTTCGCCATCCTTACTTACAAGGAGCATTTTGGCTATACTTCTTCCAAAACAGACTTGTTCTTTCTTCTGGCAGTCCATGGGACATTCAATATTCTTCACCAATACCACAATTCAAAGGCATCAATTCTTTGTTCTTCCTTATTCATTGTCCAGCTTTTGCACGCATATGAGGCGATTTAAAATATCATGGCTTGGTTCAGGTGCACCTTAGTCCTCAAAGTGACATCCTCGCTATCTACCAAAGTCTTGGTATAGATGAGTGAGCACCTCCAGAGATGCATTCATTTATTGAAACATCTCAATCGGTATTCCGTCAATTCCTGGACTCTTGTTTTTCATCAATGTCTTCAGTGCAGCTTGGACTTCTTTCTTCAGTACAATCAGTTCTTGATCATGTGCTACCTCCTCAAACGATTGAACATAGGCCAATTATTTTTAGTACAGTGGCTCTGTGTATTCCTCCCATCTTCTTTCGATGCTTCCTGCCTAATTCAATATTTTCCCCATAAAATCTTTCAATACTGCAACTTGAAACTTGAATTTTTTATTCAGTTCTTTCATCTTGAGAAATGCCGAGTGTGTTCTTCCCTTTTGGTTTTCTAACTCCAGGTCTTCGCACATGTCGTTATAATACTTTGTCTTTTCGAGCTGCCCTTTGAAATCTTTTGTTCAGCTCTTTTACTTCATCGTTTCTTCAATTTGCTTTAGCTACTCTGTGTACAAGAGCAAGTTTCAGAGTCTCTCCTAACATCCATTTAGGTCTTTTTTCTTTCCTGTCTTTTTAATGACCTTTTGCTTTCTTCATGTATGATATCTCCTTGATGTCATCCCACAGCTCATCTGGTCTTTGGTCACTGAAAACTAATGACTGAGATTCAAGCCATTACATGTCATTATATCTTAGGGGGTGGAGACCTTTTGTGTAAATGATTAACATTTTTATGCAATGATATCTTCTGACCCCATAAAGGAGTTCAAATCTAAGACCGCCATGAGCTGCATTCCTTTCTTTATATACTGCAATGCAGGTGATATCAATGTGGTTCCTGGTAGGCAGTGTAGTTCCTGCACACATAGAGCTTTGTCTATCGTGAGGGATTCATTAAACAATTATACAAATAACTACTTATTCATAGTTGTGGTAACTACCATTCTGGAGAAATACAAAGTCTCTTAAAAGCCTGAAGAGCTCTATATGATAGGAAGACTGCCTACCAACCTGAAGAAGTTGGAATTCCGCTCAAAATACATAAAATCCACCCATGCTATAACGATTTTTTAGAGAGACTGCAGGAAATGGAAATCAACAGAGGGTCTGTTTAGATCTTTATTGTGTCTACGATCAAAAACATACTTGTACTTCATCCAGCTAGCATTTCCTAGCTGAGACTAAGACTCAGTCAACATATTTACATAATACCACCTTCCTATGTTCTTGTTCTTGTTAGGTGCCGTCGAGTTGGTTCCGAATCATAGCGACCCTATGCACAACAGAACGGAACACTGCCCGGTCCTGTGCCATCCTTACAATTGTTGTTATGCTTCAGCTCATTGTTGCAGCCACTGTGTCAATCCACCTCGTTGAGGGTCTTCCTCTTTTCTGCTGACCCTGTACTCTGCCAAGCATGATGTCCTTCTCCAGGGACTGATCCCTCCTGACAACATGTCCAAAGTATGTAAGATGCAGTCTCACCATCCTTGCCTCTAAGGAGCATTCTGGTTGTACTTCTTCTAAGACAGATTTGTTCGTTCTTTTGGCAGTCCGTGGTATATTCAATATTCTTTGCCAACACCACAATTCAAAGGCGTCAACTCTTCTTTGGTCTTCCTTACTCATTGTCCAGCTTTCACATGCATATGATGTGATTGAAAATACCATGGCTTGGGTCAGGCATACATTAGTCTTCAGGGTGACATCTTTGCTCTTCAACACTTCGAAGAGGTCCTTTGCAGCAAATTTGCCCAATGCAATGAGTCTTTTGATTTCTTGACTGCTGCTTCCATGGCTGTTGATTGTGGATCCAAGTAAAATGAAATCCTTGACAACTTCAATCTTTTCTCCGTTTATCATGATGTTGCTCATTGGTCCAGTTGTGAGGATTTTTGTTTTCTTTATGTTGAGGTGTAATCCATACTGAAGGCTGTGGTCTTTGATCTTCATTAGTAAGTGCTTCAAGTCCTCTTCACTTTCAGCAAGCAAGGTTGTGTCATCTGCATAAGGCAGGTTGTTAATGAGACTTCCTCCAATACTGATGCCCTGTTCTTCTTCATATAGTCCAGTTTCTTATATTATTTGTTCAGCAGACAGATTAAATAGGTAGGATGAAAGAATACAACCCTGACGCACACCTTTCCTGACTTTAAACCAATCAGTATTCCCTTGTTCTGTCCGAACAACTGCCTCTCGATCTATGTAAAGGTTCCTCACAAGTGCAGTTAAGTGTTCTGGAATTCCCATTCTTCTCAGTGTTATCCATAGTTTGTTATGATCCACACAGTCGAATGTCTTTGCATAGTCAATAAAACACAGGTAAACATCCTTCTGGTATTCTCTGCTTTCAGCTAGGATCCATCTGACATCAGCTATGATATCCCTGGTTCCACGTCCTCTTCTGAAACCGGCCTGAATTTCTGGCAGTTCCCTGTCAATATACTGCTGCAGCTGTTTTTGAATGATCTTCAGCAAAATTTTCCTTGAGTGTGATATTAATGATATTGTTCTATAATTTCCACATTTGGTTGGATCACCTTTCTTGGGAATAGGCATAAATATGGATTTCTTCAGTCAGTTGGCCAGGAAGCTGTCTTCCATATTTCTTGGCATAGATGAGTGAGCACCTCCAGTGCTGCATCTGTTTTTTGAAACATCTCAATTGATATTCCATCAATTCCTGGAGCCTTGTTTTTTGCCAATGCCTTCAGAGCAGCTTGGACTTCTTCCTTCAGTACCATTGGTTCCTGATCATATGCCACCTCTTGAAATGGTTGAATATAGACTAATTCTTTTTGGTATAATAACTCTGTGTATTCCTTCCATCTTCTTTTGATGCTTCCTGTGTTGTTTAATATTTTCCCCATGGAATCCTTCACTATTACAACTCGAGGCTTGAATTTTTTCTTCAGTTCTTTCAGCTTGAGAAATGCCGAGTGTGTTCTTCCCTTTTGGTTTTCCATCTCCAGCTCTTTGCACATGTCATTATAATACTTTACTTTGTCTTCTCGGGAGGCCCTGTGAAATCTTCTGTTCAGTTCTTTTACTTCATCAATTCTTCCTTTTGCTTTAGCTGCTCGACGTTCAAGAGCAAGTTTCAGAGTCTCTTCTGACATTCATCTTGGTCTTTTCTTTCTTTCCTGTCTCTTTGGTGACCTCTTGCTTTCTTCATGGATGATGTCCTTGATGTCATTCCACAACTCGTCTGGTCTACGGTCACTAGTGTTCAATGCGTCAAATGTATTCTTGAGATCGTCTCTAAATTCAGGTGGGATATACTCAAGGTCATATTTTGGCTCTTGTGGACTTGCTCTGATTTTCTTCGGTTTCAGCTTGAACTTGCATGTGAGCAATTGTTGGTCTGTTCCACAGTCAGCCCCTGGCCCCTGACTGATGATATTGAGCTTTTCCATCGTCTCTTTCCACGGATGTAGTCAATTTGATTTCTGTGTGTTCCTTCTGGCGAGGTCCATGTGTGTAGTCGCCATTTATGTTGGTGAAAGGAGGTATTTGCAATGAAGAGTCGACCTTAATGATGTGGATGGAGTAAAGCTTTTGGGACCTTCATTTGCTGATGTGGCACGACTCAAAATGAGAACAAACAGTTGTAAACATCCATTAATAATCCGAACCTGGAATGTATGAATCTAGAAAAATTGGAAATCGTCAAAAATGAAATGGAACACGTAAACATCGATATCCTAGGCATTACTGAGCTGAAATGGACTGGCACTGGCCATTCTGAATCGGACAATCATATAGTCTACTATGCTGGAAATGACAACTCGAAGAGGAATGGCATTGCGTTCATCATCAAAAAGAACGTTTCAAGGTCTATCCTGAAGTACAACGCTGTCAGTGATAGGATAATATCCATACGCCTACAAGGAAGACCAGTTAATATGACTATTATTCAAATGTACGCACCAACCACTAGGGCCAAAGATGAAGAAATAAAAGATTTTCATCAGCTGCTGCAGTCTGAAATTGATCGAACATGCAGTCAAGATGCATTGCTAATTACTGGCAATTGGAATGCGAAAGTTGGAAACAAAGAAGAAGGATCAGTAGTTGGAAAATATGGCCTTGGTGATAGAAACACCTTCCTATCTAAAGGAATGAGTACACATAATTCATAACAGAAATGCAAACAGAACACTACATTGTGAATTTAGCAATTACTCACCATTGATGTTCTCCTCTGTGTATTCTTTTCTTATACACACACACACTACAAACACTTCATTACTCAAAAAAAAAAAACCTTCATTAGATGTCATGAAATCAGATTTTTTTTCTGAAAATCAATATCATGCAAATTAAATTTCAGTAAAGGATTACTTCACACAAATGCTCTAAGACATAAGCTAGTGACATTTTGAAAATTTTGATGTTAATCACAATGCAGAAAACAAATAGAAATCAACTGACTACCAGAAATGCCATACTGAGATTAACAACTTGAATAAAGTTTCTAACTTAGTACATACCAACTAAAACAGCAAGCAACTAGAACCAAGTGTTGAAAACTAACGGACAGAAATTTATTGATACCTCATATTACTAAAGAAAGAAAGAAGACTTGTCAGATAGATTTACATTTGATTTTAAAATGCCAACCCAAAAGGCTTTGCAATATGTTAAATTAAAAAAAAAAGGCTATTTTACTTCAGAACTGCATAATACATAGCCACTTTTTGAAAGTGACCATCTAAAAGTTGGAAGGTGATTTTCAAGTAAGAAAAATGATTAGGTTTTTTTCTGTTTAATTTCATTTCTGAGAAAGAGAAACAGGCTTCTGATTTCAATTTAGGTAAGAGAAAAATACGAAACTTTATCACCCATCAATTTTTATACATTTTCTGAAACTCTGATTAAAACATAATTATCTCTTGGCGAAAAGGAAAAGACTTAGAAAATAAGAGGACATAATATATTTTAATACTCTGTGATGCTTATAAAATTCAATCAATTGAACTTAAAAGCATTATGGAGTCTGTTCTTCCATTTATCACTTATACTTGAAGAATTATAACTTTCTCAACCTCTTTTGTGGTGTCTTAAAATATATTTAAAGTATCTACACAGACATGTTTCTTTGTTGATATTCTTCAAATAAAGAATAACCTGTCAGTACCAGATTTGATTTAATTCCAAAACTGTGTCATGATGAAAAAAGAGCAACTACCATCAAAATTTTTGTCTAAAATAGTGTATTTGGCAATTAAGTAACTAAAAAAACTCTTGACATAAGAAATATTAGTCATTGCATGTTTTTATTCATCATATTCCTGAAAACTCAGTGTCTAAAAGCTAAATAAACAAGCTTTAGTGTTTTAACACTTGCATTCCCAGAAATTAAAAACCAGCAATTTGTTTTTCTCATATTTTGACATTTTGAAATATTATTTTAGAAAATAAAGGCGAAGTGCATTAAAATATTTAAATAGTGTATGTTCTGCTGAAACTCTGGTTTCTATAACATGAATTAGCTCATACACAATCGGCAAACAATATCAATATTACACAGAAGTCACATTGGTTCGTTCATGATTTTTTTCCATTATTTTACCATTTTGTGCCACCAAGTGAACAGCAGTTGAACAATACAAAGTAAATGAGCACAGCTGAATACTGTAAGACACAGACGAGTTGAATACTGTATGTTTTGCCCATTTATCAACAGTTCTTTCTCTTGGCTCTGTTTGGTCATATGCCCTGTCTTGGAAGTGCTTTCTGTTTGATTCTCCCTAATCTTCAATTCATTTGCCCCTGTCTCATAAATTAAAGAACCTCAATCCCATTTTAGTAAGCTGGAGAACCTGGGTGGTGCAAATGGGTAGTGTGTTAGGCTGCTAACCAAAAGGATGGATGTTAGAGCCCACTCATAGGCACCTGGTGATCTACTTCTAAAAAATCAGCCAATCAGCCACTGAAAAGGTTATGGAGCACAGTTCTACTCTGACTACATGGGGTCACCATGAGTCAGAATTGACTTGACAGCAACCGGTTCCAGGGAGCTACCTTCAACTCTTTTGTTCATATAAAGTCCTACTTTTGCTGTAACATTTCTTTATAGGAATTTTATATCTTTTTAGCTGTGCTTATACTATTATCAGAAACTCTGGTGGTGTAGTGGTTAAGTGCTATGGCTGCTAACCAAGAGATTGGCAGTTCGAATCCGCCAGGCGCTCCTTGGAAACTCTATGGGGCAGTTCTACTCTGTTCGGTCACTATGAGTCGGAATCAACTCGACAGCAGTGGGTTTTGGTTCAGTGCACTATTAGCAAAGTTCTTGTTGTTTCCTTAGTGCTTTGATTACAAGATTGCATAGATTTTTGAATGGTCTTCCCATAATGATACTTTTTACCATGAGTCCTGATATGTGATTTTGCAAAACACAAGGTTTTCAAAATTGTATATATATTAAAGCAAAAATGTCCATGTAAATATATAGACAATGATGGCAAACCTACTAAAATTAAACCATTGGCTGGCAGGTAGCAACATCTCAGAAAACTTCAATGTTAATTCAGCAGTTGGTGTAAGAGAGCCAGAATCTTATTTATGAAAGATGGTTTAAGATTTTTATGAATAATGTACAAAAAGGCTTAAGAGGGTAGACTAAGCACATGTGTTTACATCCTCTACTCAGGAGATTCCTTCAGAATGACAGAAAGGAATAAAATGGATAGGAACACAAAACTGTGAAGAGAATGTAAGACAGTCCATAGGCAGACAATAGATTTCAACACCTTTTTTCCCATCTGTTAGTTATCTATGTACCTTACACTATGTATTTATACCTCTTTCTGCCTTAATCGAAGCCTTAAACTATTCCAATCTGCAATACACTGTCTTATCTTTGGAATCCATGTTTGTTTTTTCACTCCCAAACTCCTCCATTCTCTTGTTCGATTATGGGTAGATTGTTCTCTAGGCATTTCTGAATAGACAACAGCCTAGAACTCTCTTTTACTGCTTTCTTCTGTTGTACCTTTTTTTTTTTCATTTTTTTATAGTCTTTTTTTGTGTGTGTGTGTGCTTTAAGTGAAAATTTATAGTTCAAGTTAGTTTCTCATACAAAAATTTATACACACCCTGTTTTGTGACCCTAGTTGCTCTGTTGGACCTTCTTGAATTCTCGATTTTTCTCTTTCTTGGTGTATTACCTTGTTTCCTGGGCGTTCTCAAGTAGCTTCATTAAAAAAAGGTGTGTGGAAAGTAAACTTCTTTTATGTCTAAAAAGACTTTTTCTCCCCCTTACAGTTTAGTGATAGTTTCTCTGGATCTAGAATTCGATATTGAAAATAATCCACTGCTTCTTTATCTTCTGGCATTCAGGGTTGCTGATCAGAGATGTGTGCTACTCTCATCGGAGTTCTTTGTTGATGAACTTTTTTTGTTTTTCCCATCTTGGGGTCCTTAGGATCTTCTCATTATCCCTCATACTCTGAGGAGTCACAGTCTAGAGAGGTTTTTTCATTCATTGTATCTGCTTCTCAGTAAGCCTACAGAATTTAAGTATGTCTTTCTTCATCTTTGGTAAGATCTCACATTATTTCTTTAATAATTTCCTATCTTCTTTCTTTCTCTTTATGAGACTTCCAATAGTTCTTGGACTTTATGGATTGGTTCTGTATATCTTTTATCTTTTCTCATCTTTTTGATGTTCTGTTCTTTTTTCCTACATTTTAGATTCTCTTGATTTTTCTTTAAACTTTCCGGTGAATATTTTATTTTCACAATGGTATACTTAATTTCCTAGAGTCCTTTTTTTTTAAACAGCAGTTTTATTAAAATGTAACTTACATACCATTCACCCTTAAAGTGTATAATTCTGTAATTTTTAGTATATTCAAAGAGTTGTATAACCATCACCACTACACAATTTCAGAACATTGTCATCACCCCCAAAAAGGCTACACCCAAATTTTCTCATTATGAAAAAGATATACAGCTTTAAATCCACACATATAAAAATAATATCTGAACAAAATTTCCAGTTGGAAGGTATAACTATACTTAGTTAAACTATGAAACTGAAAACCAACAAAAATAACATTCAAATAACCTTAGCTGTAATTAAAATCTGGCTTTTTTTTTTAATACTGAAATTACCACCATGAGTTATTTTAAAAAAAAATTTTTAATTGTAGTATAAATTTCTGGAAAGTAAAAGAGAAAAAGAAGATTACTAAGTGATGGAGCAAAACAACAACAACAAAGCCTTGTGTAGAATATGTGAACAGACACTACAGCAAAGAAAGAGCCACCTGCCCAGAAGGATATGAGTGACTCAGAATCCTCAGGTGGCACTGAGATGGAAAGGGAGGAGGTCCCTTCGCACACTTATCCAGTCAATAACCCTTCGGACGTAAACTGGTGCTTTTATCACTATCACCACAGATCATTGTTGTGTGCTTTAAACGCCGTATAAATGGAATTTTATGTATGTACTCTTTTGCATCCGGTTTCTTTTGTTCAACATTACCCAAAATTTCATATTTTATATTACCATGTATTATTGTTCTCTAAGAAGTCCTGATGAGACAATGGTTAAGCACTCAGCCGCTAACTGAAAGTTTGGAGGTGTGAACCCACCTGAAACAGTCAGAGGGTTATTGACCATCCCATAATACTAGTTTTTTTAGAAAAGCCTGTTCTTGTTACATATTTGTTGCAACTTTCACATCTCACCATGATTGGCTGATTCACCAGGTTTCCTCTCTTCTCCTGGCAAGAGGCAGAGGCACAGGCGCACCAACTCCAAATTTAACCGCTATACAACCTTCCTGGGGTGGCAGTAGTGAGCCACTGCCATTTTTTTAGGGCTGTGTGCAGTATTTTTAGAGCCAGGCGTAAAAACTCAGTCACAAAAATTATGCGGACTGCGCACGCATCAGATCCTCCCCTCACTGTTCATGAATATGTATGTCACTCCCTAGATAAGGAGCAAATGTGCCTTAGTTCAGGGAGCTGGCAGCCTTAGGTCGTGAGACCCTGCCTGCCTCCCAGTTTGCAAACTGTGAATAAACCCTTCTGTTCTTCCAACCCCGAGTCTGGCTGACTTCAATTTGCTAGTCTGCTGGGCAAGAACCTATTAGTTGTTGGCTTCACACCCAGCGGCTCCGTAGGAGAAAGACCTGGTGATCTACTTCTATAAAGACAACAGCCAAAAAAACCCTATAAGTCAGTTCTACTCAGTCACATAGGGTCACTATGAGTTGAAAATTGACTTAACAGCACCTAACAACAACTATTATCCATTCTACTGTTGAAGGACATTTGGATGTCAGGCTTTGGTGCTATTATAAATAATGATATTGTCCATATTCTAATACATGCCTTTAGACAGACATAAGCACTCATTTCTATTTGATATATGCCCTAGGTGGAACTGCTGGGTGGGTGTATACTGATCTTTAATAGACACTGTCAAACAGTTTTCCATAATTGTACCAATATCCTGTAGTGAAATGAGTTCCTTTATGTGGCCATTTGCCTTGGTTCTTTGGAAAAACATCTTGTGAGATTTTTCCCCTAAGCCCTGAGGAGTTATCTTTGCCCTGGTTTTCTACCCTAGAGCATTTGTTACTTTGTCCAGGTTGATTGACATTTCCTGGATAAACTGTAAACAACCTGTGGCTTGATACTTTTTGTCTGGCCCTGGGCTGCAGCCTGCCCTGTGATTGGTATGCACCTTACAGGGACTAGTCAATAGAACAGCAAATGAGGTGACTAGCCTATAATGCAAATGAAGTGTCTGTGGCCTACCGAGAGGGGATTGGTCAGTTTGTGGCCCCTGCTGGTAGGGTCCATGACTTGAAATTGGCAAGGAGTTGTGCACAGAAGCAGCCAACTCACAGAGGTTTTTTTCAGACAGAAAGAAGCAAGAAGAGAATCAGTAGAAAGAAGCAGAAGGACAAAAGAAGAAGAGGAAAGAGAAGAAACAAGAGGAGGAGAAGGCAAGAAACCTCCTAAAAAGAGCTGTAACACAGGTCAAGGGCTGTAACACTGAAGAGAGCGACAGGCCCGGAAGGGCCCAGCAACACAGTGAAAGGTCCGGAAAAGGACTAGTAACAGCGCTGGTGGCGACAGAAGCAGGGCCAAGAGGAGCCTGTCTCGAGAGGACTGAGAGGAGTCCTGTCCTGAGGGGGTTGGGAGGAGGCCTGCATAGTCAAGAGGAGCTGAGAGAGCTGGCCTGCATTAAAGATGGGAGAATTTGCCTACTGATCCTGATCCTGAGTTGTAGCCTGTTGATCCTAATCCCGAGTTGTAGCCTGTTGATCCTAATCCCGAGTTGTAACCTATTCCTTAATAAAACACTTAACTGTAAGTACAGTCTGTGAATTCTATGTGGCCACTGCAATGGATTATCAAACCCAGAAGAGAAGTAGAGTTTGCCATGGGAGGGATGGCTAGTGTCAAAACTGGCAAAATGGTTGGGGAGTGGAGGCATGCCACCTAGTAGGAATCAGCTTTTTGTTGATGACAATTCTCATCATTCCCCCTCATGAATTTAGACTTCTATTCCTACAATTTTACATATCCTTACATGTTTTCAATGTGATTTAGTTTAACTTAATTTTTAAAGTATACATAAAGTGTTTTAAATGAGGCACAACTATATGATTAAGTTTTCTTTATGGCATTTTATGCTGAGTAGCAAAACACTAATAAAAGTGAGGAAAAAAACCACAAC
This sequence comes from Elephas maximus indicus, assembly GCF_024166365.1. Lineage (NCBI taxonomy): Eukaryota > Metazoa > Chordata > Mammalia > Proboscidea > Elephantidae > Elephas > Elephas maximus. The sequence goes on along the minus strand of NC_064823.1, from coordinate 108,430,719 downwards.
AGAAAACATATTGCCAAATAAACCAAAAACCAAACCAGTTGCTCTTGAGTCAATTCTGACTCCTGGCGACCCCATGTGTTTCAGAGTAGAGCTGCGTACAGGGTTTTCAATGGCTGCGACCTTTTGGGACAGGATCACCAAGCCTTTCTTCCAAGGCACCTCTGGGTAGATTTAAACTGTAAATCTTTCAGTTAGTAACCAAGCACTTAACCATCTGTACCACCGTTAATACGTATCTTTTTCACTGTATACTTCATTACTTACTTTCTCACCTAATTTCATTTAAAAAAAAAAAAAAGACGTAGAAGGACAAGACACTAATTTACTATTTATGGTTACTATGAAGAGCAGGATGACTGGGACATGGAGAGAGAGGGCTATAATATTCACTGTTTATTACACATATGTTGTCTTGAATTTTCTATAAACATGTGCTAGAATTACTTTTTAAAAAATTTTAAAGCAATAAAAATCAACTATCAAGGGCAAACAAACCTGGATTCAACTTCCAACTCTGCACTTAACCACAAAATGACAGAGAGAAGGAATAATCTCTCTGAGGTTTAGTTCCCTCATCTGCAGAAGGGCACTAAGAAGAAGGGCTCTCTCCTCTTTGGTGATCACTGTCAGTTCAAATGTAGGAATGAAGGATTATGTTTACTTATAAGGAGAGCTGGCGTAGGTTTCCTCTACAGGTTGCTAGGTCTGTTTCCCCAAGTGGAGCATCTTGACAGAAAATTGTCCATAGAGTGTTGTAAAAATTGTGTGGTGGTGTTATATCTCATCTATCTTCAGAGGGAGGAGAGAGAATCAACATCAGCATCAGCCCAAAGCTGAATCCTATGAGGTGAAGTCACACACCTCCTCTCTCCAGCCCTTTTTTTTTTTTACCAATTCTGACATCAGCCATCCCTCCCACAGCATTCTCTACTTCTCTGCTGGTTCAGTAATTCATTGCAATGGCCACACAAAACTCACAGACTATACTCACAGTTATACGGTTTATTAGAAAGTAACAAGTTACAATTCAAAATCAAGAATGACTCAGGATATAGTTCTTCAGTCAGGAGAGCTTCTCAGCCGTGCCCTCAGGCAGGCCTCTCTCCTCAGGCCTTGGCCCCTTGGCCCCTCAGCCTGACGTCTCTCCTCTTGGGCAAGTGTTTCAAAGCTCTTTAGCTACACCAATAAGTGCCCAGAGATACCACACTCCATCACGACGCCTTGGGCTGAAGGCGCACAACTCTCTTACTCCATTGGTCAACACACCCATTGTAGCAACCTTGCTCTGTGGGCTGGGGAGCCCACCATGCTGTATTGTGCTGGTCTCCTGTTTCTGCTACTGCCGTTTCTCTGCCACTGGACTCTGCCATGCTTGCCACTGCTTCTCAGTCTTCTCACCATCTCCAACGGTACAGCATTCTGTCTCCTGGCTCTAGAAAGTTCTCAGTACAGGGACTCTAAGGTCCAAAGGATGTGCTCCACTCCTGGCTCTTCTTTTTCATGATAGTGAGGTTCCCTCTCTGGCCTCTGGGATAGGCTCATTTTAAGCCTAGCAGAATGGCAAAATGGACGAATCCCATATTTAGGGTTCCAATACCGTATTTGCACGGTCCCACCCCTGCAAGGGTTCTATGCACCTTACTTGCATTATTAGCAACATGTCCAATCCCCTTGGTAAGCCACAAGCACCTCATTTGCATAGTCCCACCCAATCAATTTTGGGAGTCACAAGACCATGGCTAGATAGGCTATATTACAGTAATTCACTACACTGCAAGTGTACAAGCAGAGAGGAAGCCCCTGAACAGGGCCACCTTTCTGGTTTTTTCCCCTCTCCATGTCTATTGTTTAAGTCTAGTCATACTTTGTACGTTTTTAGGTTCCAAAACTCCCTTCTATTAGTTCTCACTGGTAGATTGTCAACTCTCTTTAGAGAGCAGTTTTCTGAGCTTTAGTTTAGAGGGGAAAAAAAAAATCATGACTACAGCTAATCTAATGTAGGTGGAGAGGAAAATGGGATAGAATTGTCCAACTTTTCCAAATGCAGTTCTTTAACTATGAGGACTATACAGTGACTTTCTAAATTTGGAGATTCTTTGGGATTTTCATCAAAAGACCTACCCCCCACTTATGATTTCTTAGACTGAAGATTTCCCTGTTTTTGTCTCCATCAATTAGATTCTCCTTCTGTCTTTGAGAAAGTTCTCAAAAATTCTCATCTCCTGACAGTACCTTTTCTCGTTTTCCAGCATAATCGCAGGTTCATTCTTTTTAAAACTATCTTTTTCTGTCATTGCAACACAACTTTTCTCTAGTTTACTACTATGATTTAAAGATATAAAGATATCTTCACTCTCAAGTGAGGTGCCGTAGTGGCCCAGTGGCTAAAGTACTCAGCTGCTAATCAGAATGTCAGCAGTTCGAACCTACCCGCCGTTCCAAGGGAAAAAGATGTGGCAGTCTGCTTCTGTAAAGATTTATAGCCTTGGAAATCCCATGGGGCAGTTCTACTCTGTCCTATAGGGTCATTATGAGTTGGAATCAACTTGACAGCAGTGGGTTGGGCTGATTTTCACTCTTATATAAGCTGCACTGTTCCGTTGTTTATACCCTCAGTTTACCTAACAGATACTTTTTTCCATACTATTGTATGTATTGGCCTTATTCATCTTTGTGTGCCCTAGGTCTAGCATGCTGCTGACATTTAATGTACCTTCAATAATGTTTGATGTTGTTGCTGTTAGGTGCCATCAAGTCAGTTTCGACTCATAGTGACCCAACGTACAACAGAATGAAATGCTGCCTGGTCCTGCACCATCCTCACAATTGTTATGCTTTAGCCCATTGTTGCAGCCACTGTGTTAATCCACCTCACTGAGGGTATTCCTCATTTTTGCTGACCCTCTACTTTACCAAGCATGATATCCTTCTTCAGGGACTGATCCCTCCTGATAACACATCCAAAGTTATGTGAGATGTAGTCTCGCCATCCTTGCTTCTAAGTATTCTGGCCACACTTCTTCAAGACAGATGTGTTTGATACATGCGAGCAAACCTCAGCTCATCATAACCAAAGAGTGGAGTTTAAAGTAATAAAATTTTGGTTTACATTTTGAAATATTCTCTTGATTAAGAAACAAAATAATGTCTGCTTCATGTAGAACAGACATGTATTTTTCTCTGGGAAATTTGGCTTTATTATTATCACCGATTTGTACAATGGGTAAGGCACTACCTTTCAACATAAAGAAACAGAAGAGTAATAACTGCCTGCTTTCCACCTCTATTAAGGTCAAAGGGCAAAGAAATATGGTTAACACGCAGGTGGAGAGATTTAAGTCAGACATGAGAAAAAAAAAAAATCCTGATCGTGATGACTATTAGACATTGAAACAAATTATTAAAGGTGGGAGAGGGAAAAAACTATAAATCTTCTCCTGCAGGGACTTGAAGGGCAGTATATACAGCCATCTGTATAGTGAAGCTTGGATAAAGCCCAGCTGGAAATTGATGTCCATTTTTATAACACCATAAATACAGAAAAAGGTTTTTTGGGATATCCTTGAAATAGTATATGTTTCTTGTAACACAAATGTTTGAGCTCTACAGCATTACATAAGTGGAATAAGAAACCGGTGTAAAAAGAGCATTTAAATTCTATGAATCAATTCAATCAAATCATTCCAACATTCAGCAATCTACTGCAAGATATGTTTCCAGGCCAGTATTGAATAAAGTATAATAACTACAGGACCAGGGGTAACAAAAAACAAACAGCTCTCCCTAAAAGTTGTGCAAAACAATGAAACAGAAAACCACCAGGGACATTTATGGTTTGGATTTCTTTGAAAATGCAGCCTTGCAGAGGATAACTTAAACACTGCATTAATGTTTATAAACTCAAGCAGAGAGCATGGAAGGGAATGGATAACTTACTCCTCTTATCCAAGAGCAGATTACCAGGCTGCCAGGGTGGGAGATTTTCCCTGCTGGGTCTACTCTGACTTCCAAAGGAATTTCTGCTCTGAAAGGAGCCTCTAAGTAAATAAATCTCCCAACCCCAGCCATATCATTCTCTCAGAGTTGTTAAACTGCTAGTCCATATTCTTATGTTAAGGATTCCTTATGTTGGGAAAACATAAGAAGCCTCAAAAGGGGAAAAGGAGGAAACAAAGAAAGAAAAAGAAAAAATACCAATTTAAGTTATAAGCATAGAGCCAGAAGGTACATGCAGAGGGCATTAGAAATTCTAATTTCCACTATATAGATGAGAATATGGAGAAACAGACAAAATGCAAGTTCTTCCATTGTAGGTGATGCAGTGTAAGAGGGAAGCATTTGTTTAGTGACCTTAATGCTTTCAGGCATTTTTAATTATTAATTCAATGAGAACTCTTTCCCTGTCTCTTTTTATAGATTCTTTTTCCCCATACCAGTTAAACAGATATATTCTTTAGTGCTCTGTCTTCAACCCTCTTCTCATTCATTCTACCTTCTCTCTCTGGATACTCAACCTCACACTTCCCTCAGAGATTCACTCCTTAGGTTTCAACATAATCACTAGGTAACTAAACCCAAATCCTTACTTTCACTTGTGGAACCCATCATTCTAGTCCACATTTCCGAACTGAGATGATCAAGACACATATCCTACAGACAGAATAATTCCAACCCTAGATCTAGTAGGGGACTCTTCATATACAGTTGCATGGCCATTGGTCATTATTTTTATAATGTTTCTTATCTGTTCAGGAAACAATAAAAAATTTCATCATGCTATGCCCTCCTTTTACAGAATACTTGAAAGTTGGGCAATGAATAAGGAAGATGGAAGAAGAACTGACGCCTTTGAATTATGGTGTTGGTGAAGAATATTGAATATACTATGGACTCCTAAAAGAACGAACAAATCTGTCTTGGAAAAAGTACAGCCAGAATGATCCTTAGAAGCAAGGATGGCGAGACGTCAACTCATGTACTTTGGACATGTTATCAGGAGAGATCAGTCCCTAGAGAAGGACATCATGCTTGATAAAGTAGAGGGTCAGCGAAAAAGAGGAAGACCCTCAACAAGACGGATTGACACAGTGGCTGCAACAATGGGCTCAAGCATAACAATGACTGTGAGGATGACACAGAACTGGGCAGTGTTTCGTTCTATTGTACACAGCGTCACTGTGAGTTGGAACCGACTCGATGGCACCTAACAACATCTTTCACATGGAGTTCCTGGGTGGTGCAGTTAATGTGCTTGGCTGCTAACAGAAAGGTGAGTCCACCTAGATCTACCTTGAAAGAAAGGCCTGGAGATCTACTTCCAAAAAATCAGCCACTGACAACCCTATGGAGTACAGTTTTAATCTGACAAATATGGGGTTGCCAGGAGTCAGAACTGACTCAATGACAACTGTTTTTTATCTTTCACATAAATCATCATCTAATTATCATAACTAGATAATCTATTATCATAACTAGATAGCAGGTAATAAAATCTTCATTTTGCCCACAGGAAAACAGATTCTGAAAAGTTAAATGGCTTTTTCACTTGAAAACAAGATATTTTATGTGTTTCCTATCCCCTACTAGGATCTAATACATAGTAGGTACACATAAGAAACATCTCTTGAATGAATGAATATAATAGTCCGTTACCTGTAAATCTGGATATTGTCTAAAGAAAAAGCAATTTCAATGAGCTTTCTTTCCCTCCTTATATTTTGACATCCATCTGTGATTCCAGTGTTCTCTAGAAAATTGTACCAATCTAGCATCCCAGAGAGCATGACTCCTGGCAAACCCCATGTGTGTCAGGTTAAAACTGTTCTCCATAGGGTTTTCAACAGCTGATTTTTTGGAAGTAGATCATCAGGCCTTTCTTCTCAATTTATCTGTTGGGGAAGGGGTGGAAAGCAGGGTGCAAAGGAATGAAGCAAGATGCCAGAGAGAAAGTGACACCTGTATGAGGTAATGAACAATGAGATGACTTCTGACAGAAAAAATGCGTTTATAGGTATGTGTAGTGTGTGTGTGTTGGGATGTGTCTTAGCTAGTGCTGCAGTAACAGAACTATCATAAGTAGGTGGCTTCGACAAACAGAAGTTTATTCTCTCAGTTTGTTGTTGTTGTTAGGTGCCATTGAGTCAGTTCTGACTCATAGCGACCCTATGTACAACAGAACGAAACACTGCCCAGTCCTGTCCCATCCTCACAATTCTTGTTATGCTTGAGCCCCTTGTTGAAGCCACTGTGTCAATCCATCTCATTGGGTGTCTTCCTCTTTTTTTGATGACCCCTCTACTTTACTAAGCATGATATCCTTCTCCAGGGTCTGATCCCTCCTGATAACATGTCCAAAGTACATGAGACATAGTCTTGTCATTCTTGCTTCTAAGGAGCATTCTGGCTGTACTTCTCCCCAAGACAGATTTGTTTGTTCTTTTGGCAGTCTGTGGTATATTCAATATTCTTCACCAACACCACAATTCAAAGGAATCAGTTCTTCTCGAAGTCCAAATTCAGGGTGCCAGGTCCAGGTGAAGCCTTTCTCCATCTGTCAGCTTTGGGGTAAGGTCCTTGTCATCAATCCCCCCCTGGGTCTAGGAGCTTCTCAGCGCAGGGACCCCAAATCCAAAGGACAGCTCTACTCTTGGCTCTTCTTGCTCGGTGGTGACGAGGTCTCTCTCTCCTCAATTCTACTATATCTCAAAAGAGATTGGCTCAAGATATACTGTAATCCTACAGATTGAGTCCTGCCTGACTAATATAACTGTCTCTAATTTTTTTTTAATCCTGCCTCATTAACATCATTAACATCATATAAGGTTAAGATTTACAACACATAGGATAATCACATCAGGTCACAAAATGGTACACAACCACATAATACTGGGAATCATGGCCTAGTCAAGTTGACACACATTTCTGGGGAACAAATTCAACTCATAACAGGACATGAGTGGCTATATTAGTCAAGTTTCTGCCAGGAAAGAGATGGCACATGCAAATAGGAAAAAATGAGGAGAGTTTAACAAAGGAACTTTCTACAAGGGTATAGGTTAAGAGACGTGTCCATGAGTAGCACAAACAGTTAACGTGCTCACTGCTAATGAAAAGGTTGGAGGTTCAAGTCCACCTGGAGGTGCCTTGGAAGAAAGATGTGGCCCTCTACTTCCAAAAAATCAAAGTTAAAACCCCTATGGGGCACAGTTCTACTCTGACACATGGGAACACCATGAGTCATAATCAACTCCACAGCAACTGGTAAGTTAAGGGAAATCAAGAGCGTTAAAGAAAACCAGCAAGGGATGGGTTAGAGGGCTGCAACAATTGTATCCTGGCAGGGCAATCAATACCCTAACCACACGCTCCTCTCGCTGTCCAAATCTCCTGCCCATGCTTCCTACTGGCCAAACCCAACTAAAGGCAGAGAACAGGAAAGCCTGTTGAGGCATCTCCTAAAGGTTAGCCTCCTGAGACACAGGCAAAGAAGGGTGGAGGGTGGATCTGGAGGGACGACCAAATATAAACATTTCAGGCAAAGACAACAAAGACCTGGAGCTGCAAAAGTTTACCGTTCGTAATGAGAAGTAGGAAAGGAAGGTAGTAGGAATCGGTGGGTTAAGCGCAGTTGTGGTGGGGGGGGTGGGGGAGTGAAGTTAGAAAGCAGAAAATCAAAAAAACATATTGCTGTCAAGTCAATTCCAACTCATAGCAACCCTATAGAACAGAGCAGAACTGCCCCATGGGGTTTCCAAGGCTGTAATCTTTACGGTCTCCCAAAAGCGCTTGAACAAATGACCTTTTGGTTAGCAGCCAAGGGCTTAACCACCACGCCACTAGGGCTTTTAGAAAGATCTTATAAAAATCAGGCTAAGGAGTTTGGACCCTATCTCGAGGCAACATGGAACCATCAAAGGATTTTAAGCAGAGAAAAAGCACAATCATATCTGTGTTTGTAGCTCTGTAGCTGCCTTCTGCATAAATCCCACGCTCCCCCAAACTAGTTTAATTCCTCTACCTAAAAAGAAGCCTGATATAAAAGGCAGAAAGATCCAGATTTGAATTCTGGTTCACTTACTATGTGACTTTATCAGTCAGGGTCCAACCAGAAGGCAGAAAACATACCAGTTACAGAAAAAATTTTAATACACAGAATTATTAATTGGATAACTGAAAGGACAAAAAAGACTCTAAGGTATCAAAGGCATAGCAATTGCAGGAATCAGCTACCAAGACTAGGGTAGAGGAAACAAAAGGAAGGGGTTGAAATGGCTAAAACTTAGACTTAGGCATCTGTGAGCTGAAACACAGAGCTGGAGAATGGAGTGTGATGAAGCTGGTTCTGCAAGTGTTGGAAGAACTGTACACTGGACTCATCTGCTACCACAGCTAGGAACTGCCACTGCTGGGATAAAGGAGCATCATTGGCAGGGTGCTTATAGCAGAAAGAAAGTCCACAGGAAGCAGATAGGAAGAAGAAAGTCACTTCTTCCTCCTCCAGGCTTGCAGTCTTCCTCTAGCACAGCCTAACAGGGGCCCTGTTGCTGCAGTACTAAAGAGCTCGGCTGCTAACCAAAAGACAGCAGTTCAAATCCAACAGCTGCTCCTTGGAAACCCTATGGGGCAGTTCTAATCTGGCCAGTAGAGTCGCTATGAGTCAGAATCGACTCGACACCAACGAGTTCGGTTTTGTTTTTTGTTTTTGGTTAAAACGGAACCAGCTGGAAAAGCAGAAATGTCTTCTGCAGGGTCCCAGTCCCAGTATCACAGAGCAGAGGGTGGGTTTAGAACTGACAGACAATTTAATAACTGGCACAGTAATCATGGGGAAGAAAAAAAAAAAAAAACTTAACCTTTCGGGTCTTAATTTTCCTGTATCTTTGAAATGGGAGTAAAAAAAGTACCAAACTTACGAGATTATTAGGAATATTAAATGAAAAGAAGCAAGTAAAACTTCTGTTATAGTACCTGAAACAAAATAGCTATTCAACAAAAGTGAATTCCCTTCCCTACTTTCCAAATTGTGATAATAGCTAATACATGAGATGTATGAGAGTTAATAATCAGGGTTTGCATCCTATGAGGCAACCAGATTTTCTCACCTTTTATAAATTACCATACATCACATGGTGTGTTGATCTTATTAAGTTTTAACCTATCCTTTTCACAAAGTTTAATAATCACACCACTCATTTCTCTCCCTCTCACACACACACATATACATACATCCACAGGCAAATGTACACACACATGCTCCCCTTAATCTTAGATGAAATTCTTCTTTAAAAAATAGATATGATCAAAACACAACTGTTATCCAGCCAGAACTGGATGAATTCAAGTACAAATAACAGGAAGCAGCATACTGTCAATAACTGTTGAACAAAAATATACAGGTAGTCCCTGGCTTACAATGCGGACCTGTTTTGATAACTCCATCGTAAGTTGGTTCTGACATAAGTCGAATACCTCATTTTTTTTTTTTTTTTACTTTTCATTATTACTGCCTTTTATCAGTTATCTTTATAAATCTGATCTTTATTTGTATTTGGGGGTTGGGAACATTACATATAAACTTACAGATATATATATTTTTAATTTTTATTGTGCTTTAAGTGAAAGTTTACAAACCAAGTCAGTCTCTCATACAAAAACTTATATATACCTTGCTATATACTCCTAGCTGCTCTCCCTCTAAGGAGACAGCACACTCCTTCCCTCCACTCTCTATTTTCGTGTCCATTCAGCCAGCTTCTGACCCCCTCTGCCATCACATCTCTTCTCCAGACAGGAGCTGCCCACATAGTCTCATGTGTCTACTTGATCCAAGGAGCTCACTCTTCACCAGTATCATTTTCTATCCCATAGTCCAGTCCAATCCCTGTCTGAAGAGTTGGCTTTGGAAATGGTTCCTGTCTTGGGCCAACAGAAGGTCTGGGGACCATGACCTCTGGGGTCCTTCTAGTCTCTGTTGGACGAATAAAAACTTGGATATATTTTAATATATACATATGTACATAAAAAAACAGAAATCATAAAAAAGGACAGTTGTAAGAGTGGTTCGTTGTAACTTCAATTATAAGTCTTAAGTTGGAGACTACCTGTATATCAAATAAAATTTTGAAGTGTTTTGATTTATTGCTGTTTTTCGAAGCAAGTAGCAGGAAATTATGGTAGGTGTGGCATTAATGGGAAACACAAATCACTAATCTCATCTGGAGCTTCATTAAGAGAAGCGTAGTGTCCAAAAGGAAACCCTGATGGTGTAGCAGTTAAGAGCTACGGCTGCTAACCACAAGGTCAGCAGTTTGAATCCACCAGGTGCTTTCTTGGAAACCCTATGGACAGTTCTACTCTGTCCTATAGGGTTGTTACGAGTCAGAATCGACTCAATGGCAATGGGTTGGTTTTTGGTAGTGTTCAAAAGGAGGGTAAGAACAAGACAACACCTGTGTTCATCTCTGCACATCACATTTTAAGAGAGATGTTTACAAAATAGAGCTTTGTCAGTGGCTCCAAACTAAAGGAAATTGTGATGAAGACTTGTGATTTCAGAAATGGTTGAAGCAACTCATCATGTTTAATTTGGAAAAGAGAAAATGGCGGTGAGTGTACGGGGCTGATGCTAAGGTGCCCCAGAACTAGGAGAGTATATTAAGAAGTATCACAATGTAACAGATTAGACTGTCATCTAGAAACGTGGCTCAAGAGATTTTCTATAAAACTGTGACCACAGAAGTTTGCGAACTCAAATACAGTCAAGGCAATTTGGGAAGGGTGTGCAGAAACAGGGAAGCAATAATGGAATTACAACTAAGCTGAAAAAAGGGGCATGGGGCGGAGTGGAGGCTGGTATTTAGAAAAGAAAGACGCTATAATCAGAAGGAAGATATTCAGCAGAAAGCCTAGAAAAGGACAAGTGGGAAAACTGAATGAATGCATCTTCCCAGAAAGAAAAGGGGAAATCATCTAGCTTGATCTGTTTATTTTTATTTCACTCTCATCAAACAACCTTCTTATAATCTAGCTTCCTGTCATAGGCTGGGTTCTCTAGAGAAGTAAAACCAGTAAAGTGTATAAACATATGTAGAGAGATTTATATCAAAGAAATGGCTCACACAGTTATAGGGGCTGGAACGTCTCAAGTCTATGGGTCAGGCTGGAAGGCTTCTCCTGATTCATGTAGCCACAGGGACTGGCAAACCCAAGATCAGCAGGTCAAACAGCAGGGCCCTTGCTCACAAGCTGCAAAGACCAATGAATCCCAAGATCAGCAGGCAAGACAGCAGGTAAACTGCTAGCTCAAGTCCCAAGAACCGGAGGTCAGAAGAACAGGAACCAGCTGCAGGATCCACAGCAAGCAAAAGCCCACCAGCCTTGCTAGAAAGTCCACCTATATTGGATGCAAGCCACGCCCCCCAAGGAAACTTCCTTTCAACTGCTTGGGTACTCACAGCAGATACCATCATGGAGGTGAACACATTATATCAAATCTCATCATGGAGGTGATCACATCATCACATGACTGCCAAACTATACCATAACTGCCAAACTATACCATAACTGCCAAACCTTCTGAGAATCTTGGCCCAGCCAAGTTGACACACAATCTTAATGATCACACTTCCCATGTAGATTTTCCCATAGACAGAGCATATAACTGCATCAAAGCAATTTGTTTGCTTGACAGTCATAATCTTCACTCTGCTCCAAGCTTTCATTCCCCCACCCCTGTGACCAAATCCCAGAAAATAGATATTTTCTCCATTTTTATGGATAAAGAAGAGTTGAAGTTTGGCTGTGATTCACCATCAGACATAATTGACTTTGCACTCCATCACAGGAGAGCCTAAAGTCACAGAAAACACAGACAAACGTACAAAAAACTGGCAATGGTCTATTAGTGAATACTGCAAAGAGATCACTAAGATTGTTCTTAGATTTAGCAGTCTGGGAGATTTTTTCAGTTTAAAAAAAAAAAACTTCAGAAGCCAGACTCTCCTAGATGAATAAGCAAGAAACAAATGAGGAAATAGAAGTGCCAAACATAGAATACTCTTTTAAGAAATTTGGCTACAAAAGAAAGGACAGTGTCAAAAAGCCATCTGTTTCACTTCAGCTCTAGCAGAATGTGTCTGGCACTTGGGAATATGTCCATTTTATGGAGAAGTATAGGACAAATCGATGCAGACTTCTCAACCACAGTGGTATTCCAGAGAGCGAGACTCCGCAAATTGAACCAGTTTGAGATGAGTGCCCCGTACTCGCTTCTTCTGCGAGTGGCCATTTTGGTTGCTATGAGTTGGCATCAAGTCAATGGCAAAGGGTTTGGGTTTTTTTTTTTTTTTTTTTTTTTATTTGCTTTTTGTCCCTGGGTGGTTCAAACGGTTAAGTGCTTAACTATTAACCAAAAGGTTGGCAGTTTGAGATCACTCAGAGGCATCTCAGAAGAAAAGCCTGGCGATGTACTTTCCCAAATTCAACCATTGAAAACCCTACGAAGCACGGTTCTTTCCTGAAACACACAGGGTCGTTATGCGTCAGAATCAACTCAATGGCAACTTTTTTTTTTTTTGCTTTTTACTTTCAGAATACATCTATCATTATGAAAGTCAGTGGGGAAAATACAATCCAGTTTACAATGTTTTAAAAATCACTTTTCTGGAACACGTCTATTTCATTAACTGACAATTGAATAACAAATGCTAGAAGAGATGGCATATGTTTATATGTGAAATGATGAAATGAATTTTTTTCTTTGTTTTAGCAATTAAACTTTCTTCCCTTAAGAGAATGTTTATTTCTCTTGGTGCTCGTAATGTTTTAATATGAGCTTACCCTGTACTGAGAAAATTTATACTTAGGATCTGAAGTTTCAATCATGGGTCCTTCTCAGTGAATTTAAATACACAAGCCTCCTCAGTCTAGGATATAAAGATGAGTTGAATCTCTCAAAAGTATCAGAAGCCGAAAAAATGCATACTTCAGTAGAATTTTCAGCAGGGATTTTAAGAACAGTGCATGGTTTAAAGTACCTTTCATAGTTTTAAATGCTGCTAGAAAAAGAATTCCAGCCATCTAGAATACCAGAGCATGATTTTTTTTTTTTTTATGATAAGCTATATGATAGGCCATTTTCAAATGTCAACATCTTATTATGTTTCAGTTCCAGCTCCCATCCTTACTGTTCATGGTCATGTATCTGTTAGTAAGTGGAAATGAGGCACACCAGAAATCCTAGCCAGTGATACGAAGTAGAAATGCGTTCTCTGTGTTATCTGTTGCTAAACTGTAAAAGATACCGTGTTATCTTTCACTAAACTGCAGCTGGCACATGGATGGAGTGTTTGGGGCCAATATTTTCGGTTTTTCTTACAACAAAATTTTGCTCACAACTGTCTATTTCTGTTTCTTTCCTTCTTTCTTTTTTCTCTCCCACTACCCCTCCCAATGTCTGGAGTTTTTGGATAAAGCAAGCCATTTTATCTTAACGTTTTTTTTTTTGGTCGACAGAAAACCCAAACATTTTTAAATTTGAATTCCTTACGGAGTTACCCGTCCTTTTTTTTACTTCTGGCTCTGATTATTTTTTTTAAAGATATAGCCCTTTTGGAAAGTGTGTTGATCTTTCATGAGTCCTGCATTGAGCAATAAAAGTTGATTTATGCTCTGTGATGGGATCATAAGGCTACCTCACTGAAACATGACATAAATTAACCTTATCATCAAGACTCTTTGTGCAGTCCTACTTTTCTTGATTCCTAATCTGAATTAGTTCTTGTTTCAACACACTTAAGGATAAGAAATTCTGTAAGGTAAACCTGCTTGTTATTGAGGTGTACCTAGGACAGTGAGAAAAAAAAAAAAATGAAAAGAAACAAGAATTAATAGTCAAATGTGAGGCTGGCTACAAGGCAGCAACTTTATTTTACTAGACAACACATAGGACTTACAGCACTAGTTGTATCAGGATGATTTTATAGTCAAAAGCATAGTCCCTGGCATCAAAATGCCTGAATTTGAATTTCATTCCTGCCCCCTATCAGATGTACAGCCTTAAACAACTTACTTTTCTATGCTTCAATTTTCTTACCTGAAAAATGGGATACTAACAGTTTGTGCTCAACTACTAACCTAAAGATTGGCAGTTCAAACCCATCCAGCAGAACTCAGAAGAAAGACTTGGTGATCTGCTTCATAAAGATTACAGGCAAAAAAAACACTGTATGGAGCAATTCTACTCTGTAACACAAAGGGTTGCCGTGAGTTGGGACTGACTTGACGGTAATGGGTTTGGTTGTTTTTAAAAAGGTACCTACCTCATAGAATGACTGTGAGGATAACCCATGTAAAGAGTTAGAGTACCTGGCACATTATATATACTCAATAAATGTTAGCTATTTTCATTTTTTTTTTTATCATTATGTTTCTTAAAGCCCTCCTATATAGTCACCTAACACACTAAAAGTCATAATTTTTTTTTTTCACATTATGACACTGTATAACTTTTTCCCTCTTAGGTTCACCCACATTCTTCTACCTCCAAAATTTTGTTCTTCTACTTCAGCTCGATATTTGACTTTAGACCCCATAAGTAATCGAGAACTTGGGCTACAAATCCTAGCAAAGAAAGGTTTTCCCACCAGGCAAAATGTACTCATGTTTACTAAGATTCTAAGTTAAAAAAAATAATAATAAGTTAAGAACCCCTAATTCTAAAAAACACGGAAATGAAATTTTGCAAGTTTCTAGGAATAAATTCTACCAGCTAACTAGATTCAATGTCCGTCTTTATTTCCACCTTAATAAAATTATTTAACTAAAAAATAAAGCCAAATTCCTTTCCTAATATCAAAACATTAGCTCTGTGGTTCTCTGACATTTATCTCAAGAAAAAGGCTATTTAGAACTTAAACTCCATTTCAGCCAGATTCTTCTAATAGTGAAGTCGAAGCAAGATGTAAAAAAGTAAGAATTAGAAAAATAAGGTATGCTATTCCCCCAATGAAGATGTGACAACAATTATGTGACTGAACAATTAACAGACCACTCTAAGGGTGAGAAGCCAGCAGAGCATGTCTAACTGCGCAATTGTTTTCCAGTACAGTAGTTCATTCACCAATTCTAAATCAATAAAAGAACATTCTCTCAGGACCATAATGGCGAAGGACAAGGATTAAAAGAAAAGGGGAGGGGGTGAGAAGAGGTAGAATAGGATGAATGGGAGAAGGCCCAGACCGCTTCTGGTATTTCTAGCTCAAATAAAAAAAACTAAAGGAACTACTCTTTGTAAACAACGACTCTCCCAGAATCCCCAAAGTTGAGTCTAGGCAAAGTGGTTAGTTAGTGTGCACACATTCCTTCCCTAGTCTTTCAACAGTTTACAAATTCCTTCAATATTTCTACCTAGATTTCATGTTGGGTGAGTTAACCCACAGTTCTAAGCAGTCTTAAATAACTTCCTCAGAGCCTACAATCACTTCTGTCCTAGGTGAAATGGATATGCTTACCCATACTCATCTTGATTGGCAGGTTTTCTCTGCTTGCAGCTTCCACTAGATGTCTCCGAACTTCCATCACTGCCTCTTTGTGCTTGGTGCTCAGTAAGGCTTCCCAGAGGGCTCTGGCTGTGGTGTCACTACAGTAAAACCAAAAAAGAGCTATATTTCTACTGGATAATGAAAAGGATTTAAAAGCAAAATAATTTTTTAAATATCTGTTTTGACCAAGAGTGTAGTCTTTCCTACTACATGATACACTCCAAGTATTAGGATGAATAAAGATTTTCACTGGCACAAAATATTGAGAAATTAAAGAGACAATAAAATCAAACCAAAAAAGGGGGGTGGGGAGGAGAGTGGGGAGAAAAGCTGTATTGTGCTATGAGAAGCATGGGAAAACTAGGGTCATTTATGCAATTATTTTTCTTAGATTTCATGTTAAAATTTATTTCAGAGTACAATCCAACCAATACAATGCTAGAATAGCATGTGTTACATAAGCCAAGATTAAACACATGCCTAAAAATGTTTTATCAGTGATTTTAAGTATGTCACTTTGAGAGAACATTATTATCTAAGAAACATAAAGCAATCAGCAAAAGGAATTCCAGTTAAAAAATTATTCAACAGACTTCCCAATGAGTAAGATCCCTATTGAACAAAAATCGGAATCACACTAAGTAGGAATCGACTCGAGGGCACTAGGTTTCTTTGGGTAGCCATGGCCTAAGTATCCCACTTTGCAATGGAGGTTGCAAGGATGGTACTTACTGAAGGCTCCACATTAATGGTTGATGACCACTCAAAGCACTGCATTATGCATGGTCCTATCTGGCTTCACTTCCCCCATAGCCTTCTCTCTCACCCAACTTGCCATATCCAAATTATGAATAAGTACAGTGTTCTTTCCGGAAGATCTCTGCCATGTAGCCAAGGATACACATTTGTAGTAATGTTTTAAAAACTGAACATAAAGAAACAAAGATGTCTCTGTTTCTTCCTAAAGACTTTTCCCTCCATTTAAAGCCCCTCCAACACTTCCATTTACCCTATTCCTTTTAGCAATTTCAAAATAAATGCATTTTTAAATTTTAGTTTTAGAAGTTATATCTAAAAAAATTTGGTTTTGAAAGTTCTACCTAATAAGATGTATCTTTCAAGTTTGAATTTGGTTTGGAATGATGGAATGATGCATTTTGGCACTGTGTTTAATGTCTGGCACATAATCTCTCATTAAGCAATTATTTTATGTTATTGTGTTGTTGTGTGCCATCAAGTCAATTCTGACTCATAGCGACACTTCAGGATGCAGTAGAACTGCCCTGTAGGATTTCCAAGACTGTAAATCTTTATGGAAGCAGACTGCCACATCTTTTTCCCACAGAGCAGCTGGTGGGTTTGAACTGCTGACCTTTCAGTTAGCAGCCAAGCACTTAACCACTGCACCACCAGGGCTCTATTAGTTAAAAAAAAAAAGTTATTTTTATAATCTTTTTTTTTGGTCAACATAAGATTAAAGCAAGTGAAAAATGTTGAGCAACATCATTGCTCAACATTTTTCACTTGCTTTAATCTTATCCAAACTGTCATCATTATAACTGTGCATCTAATATTTTAAGTTCAATTTAAATGAACAGATACACTACATGCCAAGCCCTATGCTCCGTGATTGAGATATAGACAAAAGTAGTCTTGGGCTTTCAGTGTCTTAGAGTGTGGAAGAACTTGGAGACATGTAAGCAAAGAAATCGCACACACACACACACACACAGTGTGATAAGAGCCAAGATCAATGCATGCATAGATTTCTCTAGGACCCCCAAGGAGAGGCTCCAACCCTGGCTGGAAGCACAGAAACTCAGGGAATGATTTCCATTGGAGATGATGAGCAAGTACAAAGATACATAAGCTCCAGAGGCAGCAAACGGGAAGAAGTTATATCTCAACCTAGGATGGAAAGTGGTAAAGAAAGGCTTCAAGGAAGACATAAAATTCTGGTTATGAAATAAAAGGGAGAAGGACATTTCAGACGTGCCAAGTCCTGGGTACCTGACACTGTAAGGAGTACTGTTTTGCTCTAGGTTAAAGTACAAGCGGAGGGGCGAGTAAAAGTAAGGGCAAAAGGGAAGGCCGGCCTTACATTCTTTGCCAAGGCTTATGGATTTGATTCTCTGTGGATGACTGGAAGCCAGGGAACATGTGACTGACTTCTCACTCTAAGGAGAACAGCAAGCTTAACAGCTATGAATGAGTACACTTCTTACTATCATCCAGCTCTGGGTCTGAAACCAAGTTCTTCCTCATACTGGCTATGGGGCTTTGGGAATGCTACTTAATGCCTCTAAAGCTCTGAAGGCAATGGAGAACCACCTGAAGAATTCTGAGCAGGGGAGTTACAGTCTCATTTTCCCAAACCTATGGTCCACACCATTCTCTACTTTTATACTCCAAAGCATCCCTCCCCAAACGACATACTCATTAACAATCTGAGATGTGCAGATGACACTACCTTGCTTGCTAAAAGTGAAGAAGACTTGAAACACTTGCTGATAAAGATCAAAGACTATATCCTTCAGTATAGATTACACCTCAACATAAAGAAGACAAAAATTCTCATAACTGAACCAATAAGCAATATAATGATAAACGGAGAAAAGATCAAAGTTGTCAAGGGTTTCATTTTACTCGGATGCACAATCAACACACATGGAAGCCACAGTCAAGAAATCAAATGACATATTGCACTGGGAAAATCTGTTGCAAAATAACTCTTTAATGTGTAAAAAAAAAAAAAAAGATGTCACAGGACTGAAGCGTGCCTGGCCCAAGCCATGATATTTTCAGTCACCTTATATGCATGCGAAAGCTGGAGAGTGTACAGGGAAGACCAGAGGAGAATCGACGCATTTGAATTCTGGTGTTCGAGAAGGATATTGAATATACCACAGATTGGTAGAAGAACAAACAAGTCTGTCTTGGAAGAAGTACGCCCAGAATGCTCCTTAGAAGCAAGGATAGCAAGACTTTGTCTCACGTACTTTGGACAAGCCATCAGGAGAGACCAGTCCCTGAAGAAGTACATCATGCTTAGTAGAGGGTCATAGAAAAAGAGGAAGACCCTGAACAAGATGGATTGATGCAGTGGCTGCAAGGAGGGGTTCAAACACAGCAACAATTGCGAGGATGGCGCAGGAGCAGGCAGTGTTTCGTTCTGTTGTACATATTATCATTATGAGCTGGAACCTACTCCATGGCACCTAATAACAACATATAGGTCTCTGTATAAAAGAGTGATGAAATTGTACCAAACTTTCAGAGAAGCGTTAACACCACTACTACTAAAGGTATTTCAAAGCATAGAAAATGACGGAATACTGCCTAACTCATTCTATGAAGCCACCATATCCCTGATACCAAAACCTGGTAAAGACATCACAAAAAAAGAAAATTACAGACCTATATCCCTCATGAACATAGATGCAAAAATCTTCAACAAAATTCTAGCCAATAGAATTCAAAAACATATCAAAAAAATAATCCACCACGACCAAGTGGGATTTATACCAGGTATGCAAGGCTGGTTTAATATTAGAAAAACCATGAATGTAATCCACCACATAAATAAAACAAAAGACAAAAACCACATGATCTTATCAATTGATGCAGAAAAGGCATTTGACAAAGTCCAACACCCATTCATGATAAAAACTCTCACCAAAATAGGAATTGAAGGAAAATTCCTCAACATAATAAAGGGCATCTGTACAAAGCCAACAGCCAGCATCACTCTAAATGGAGAGAGCCTGAAAGCATTTCCCTTGAGAACAGGAACCAGACAAGGATGCCCTTTATCACCGCTCTTATTCAACATTGTGCTAGAGGTCCTAGCCAGAGCAATTAGGCTAGACAAACAAATAAAGGGCATCCGTACTGGCAAGGCGGTAGTAAAATTACCTCTATTTGCAGATGACATGATCTTATATACAGAAAACCCTAAGGAATCCTCCAGAAAACTACTGAAACTAATAGAAGAGTTTGGCAGAGTCTCAGGTTATAATATAAACATACAAAAATCACTTGGATTCCTCTACATCAACAAAAAGAACATCGAAGAGGAAATAACCAAATCAATACCATTCACAGTAGCCCCCAAGAAGATAAAATACTTTGGAATAATTCTTATCAAAGATGTAAAAGACCTATATAAAGAAAACTACAAAGTACTACTACAAGAAACTAAAAAGGACCTACCTCAGTGGAAAAACATACCTTGCTCATGGATAGGAAGACTTAACATAGTAACAATGTCTTTTCTACCAAAAGCCATCTATACATACAATGCACTTGCGATCCAAATTCCAATGCCATTTTTTAATGTGATGGAGAAACAAGTCACCAACTTCATATGGAAGGGAAAGAAGCCTCGGATAAGCAAAGCATTACTGAAAAAGAAGAAGAAAGTGGGAGGCCTCACTCTACCTGATTTTAGAACATATTATACAGCCACAGTAGTCAAAACAGCCTGATACTGGTACAATAACAGGCACACAGACCAATGGAACAGAATTGAGAACCCAGATATAAATCCATCCATATATGAGCAGCTGATATTTGACAAAGGCCCAGTGTCAGTTAATTGGGGAAAAGATAGTCTTTTTAACAAATGGTGCTGGCATAACTGGATATCCATTTGCAATAAAATGAAACAGAACCCATACCTCACACCACGCACAAAACTAACTCCAAGTGGATCAAAGACCTAAACATAAAGACTGAAATGATAAAGATCATAGAAGAAAAAATATAGACAACATTAGGAGCCCTAATACAAGGCATAAACAGAATACAAAACATTACCAGAAATGATGAAGAGAAACCCCATAACTGGGAGCTCCTAAAAATCAAACACCTATGCTCATCTAAAGACTTCACCAAAAGAGTAAAAAGACCACCTATACAGACTGGGAAAGAATTTTCAGCTATGACATCTCCAACCAGCGCCTGATCTCTAAAATCTACATGATTCTGTTAAAACTCAACCACAAAAAGACAAACAACCCAATCAAGAAGCGGGCAAAGGATATGAACACGCACTTCACTAAAGAAGATATTCAGGCAGCTAACAGATACATGAGAAAATGCTCTCGATCATTAGCCATTAGAGAAATGCAAATTAAAACTACGAGATTCCATCTCACTCCAACAAGGCTGGCATTAATCCAGAAAACACAAAATAATAATGTTGGAGAGGCTGTGGAGAGATTGGAACTCTTACACACTGCTGGTGGGAATGTAAAATGGTACAACCACTTTGGAAATCTATCTGGCGTTTTCTTAAAAAGTTAGAAATAGAACTACCATACAACCCAGAAATCCCACTCCTCGAAATATACCCTAGAGAAATAAGAGCCTTCACACGAACAGATATATGCACACCCATGTTTCTTGCAGCTCTGTTTACAATAGCAAAAAGCTGGAAGCAACCAAGATGTCCATCAATGGATGAATGGCTAAATAAATTGTGGTATATTCACACAAAGAATACTACGCATTGATAAAAACAGTGACAAATCTGTGAAACATTTCATAACATGGAGGAACCTGGAAGGCATTATGCTGAGCAAAATTAGTCAGAGGCAAAAGGACAAATATTGTATAAGACCAGTATTATAACATCTTGAGAAATAGTATAAACTGAGAAGAACACATACTTTTGTGGTTACGAGGAGGGGAGGGAGGGAGGGTGGGAGAGGGTTATTTACTGATTAGTTAGCAGATAAGAACTACTTTAGGTGAAGGGAAGGACAATACTCAATACACAGAAGGTCAGCTCAACTGGACTGGACCAAAAGCAAAGAAGTTTCTGGGATAAACTGAATGCTTCAAAGGTCAGCGGAGCAAGGGCGGGGGTTTGGGGACTATGGCTTAAGGGGACTTCAAAGTCAATTGGCAAAATAATACTATTGTGAAAACATTCTGCATCCCACTTTGAAATGTGGCGTCTGGGGTCTTAAATGCTAACAAGTGGCCATCTAAGATGCATCAATTGGTCTCAACCCACCTGGATCAGAGGAGAATGAAGAACACCAAGGTCACACGATAACTATCAGCCCAAGAGACAGAAAGGGCCACATGAACTAGAGACTTACATCATCCTGAGACCAGAAGAACTAGATGGTGCCCGGCCACAACCGATGACTGCCCTGACAGGGAGCACAACAGAGAACCCCTGAGGGAGCAGTAGAACAGTGGGATGCAGACCCCAAATTCTCATAAAAAGACCAGACTTAATGGTCTGACTGAGACTAGAGGAATCCCGGCAGTCATGGTCCCCAAACCTTCTGTTGGCCCAGGACAGGAACCATTCCCGAAGACAACTCATCAGACATGGAAGGGGCTGGACAATGGGTTGGAGAGAGATGCTGACGAAGAGTGAGCTACTTGTATCAGGTGGACACTTGAGACTGTGTTGGCATCTCCTGTCTGGAGGGGAGATAGGAGGGTAGAGAGGGTTAGAAACTGGCAAAATTGTCACGAAAGGAGAGACTGGAAGGGCTGACTCATTAAGGGGAGAGTAAGTGGGAGTATGGAGTAAGGTGTATATAAGCTTATATGTGACAGACTAACTTGATTCGTAAATGTTCACTTAAAGCTCAATAAAAATTATTAAAAAAAGAGTGATGAAAGCCCATGCCGGTACCTTATCCCAGCACTCTCTGCCCCCCTTACTGGGCTTTACTGTTCTACAAAATCACAATTCTTATCACCATCTGACTTACATGTTTCCATGTTTGTTTGTTGTCTATCTCCCTCAGAAGGTAAGGTCTTTCTCTGAAGGCAGGGACTTGTTTTACTTATTGCTAATTACCTACTACCTACAAAAGTGCCAAGTCCGTGGTAGGCACACTCACTAAATATTTACTAAATGATACTTGCTAACTGTGTGACCTTGTGGATATAACTAACCCTCTCTTTTCCTTAGTTTTCTCGTCTATGAAATGGAGGTGATACTAGTGACTATTTCACACGGTCGTTGTGAAGATTTAATAAGATAATGCACATAAAAACACTTTTCTGATTCACAATAAATGTAAGTAGTTGTGTGGTTGTTTCTACCTTTACTATTGCTA
This sequence comes from Elephas maximus indicus, assembly GCF_024166365.1. Taxonomy (NCBI): domain Eukaryota; kingdom Metazoa; phylum Chordata; class Mammalia; order Proboscidea; family Elephantidae; genus Elephas; species Elephas maximus. The sequence goes on along the minus strand of NC_064823.1, from coordinate 108,408,089 downwards.
TGAATGATATTGTCTTGTAGCCATGGCCTTTAATTCAGTAAGTTCAAGAGTTTAAAATATATTAGATTAACTTATTTACTTAATTACATTGAGTATTTTTATTCATACAATTCTGATGTGTTCACATACACTAAAATCACTAGGTCCTGTATCCCTCTGACTCTTGTCTATTAAAACATTTTAGAAGAGATTCATAGTGTCTATCATCTCTAACACTGATGCATCATCATGTTTCCTTGAAAACTCTTTTCATGATATAAATAATTCTAATTGTCTAGATATGTTCTACAGTTTTTTTTTTCTTGTACGTCTACTTCCTGTCCTAAACAGTTTCTAAATGATCATGCTAACTTCCAGGTCATACGTGATTTTTTTTTTTTTAACTGTACTTTAGATGAAGGTTTACAGAACTAGTTTCTCATCAAACAGTTAGTACACATATTGTTTTATGATATTGGTTAACAACCCCACGGCCTGTCAACACTCTCCCTTCTCAAACTTGGGTTCCTTACTACCAATTTTCCTGTCCCCTCCTGCTTTCTAGTCCTTGCTGCAGGGCTGGTGTGCCCCTTTAGTCTTGCTTTGTTTTATGGGCCTGTCCAATCTTTGGCTGAAGAGTGAACCTCAGAAGTGACTTCATTACTTAGCTGAAAGTGTGTCAAGGGGCCATACTCTCAGGGTTTCTCTAGTCTCTCAGGCCAGCAAGTCTGGTCTTTCTTTTTGAGTTAGAATTCTGTTCTACATTTTTCTGTCTAGAACCCTCTATTGTGATTCCTGTCAGAGCTGTCAGTGGTGGTAGCTGGGCACCATCTAGTTGTGCTGGACTCAGTCTGGTGGAGGCCATGGTAGATGTGGTCCATTACCCCTCTGGACTAATCTTTCCGTTGTATCTTTAGTTTTCTTCATTCTTCCTTGCTCCCAAAGGGGTGAAACCAGTGGAGTATCCTAGATGGCCGCTCACAGGCTTTTAAGACCCCAGGCACTACTCACCAAAGCAGAATGTAGAACATTTTCCTTACAAACTATGTTACGGCAAATGAGCTAGGTGTTCCCTGAGACCATGATCCCTGAAGCCCTCAGCCTAACAATTTGGTCCCTCAGGGAGTTTGGACGTTTCTATGGCACTTCCATGACCTTGCCTTATACAGGTTGTGCTGGCTTCCCCAGTATTGTGTGCTGGCTTCCCCAGTATTGTGTATTATCTCACACACATGATCATTTTAAGTTTACTAAACTAACATTCATAAATTAATTCTTGTTGCCTGAATAATTAGCACTGAAGATCAAAGGCATATTTACTGGTATCTCTGCTGTCTCCTGCTCCTACTCCTTCACCAAGTCACACTATTACTGCTACATGGTAATTCACATATGTACTGTATTCCTATATCAGCATGTGAGTTGAGTGTGCTCATTATTTCTTTAAATTGTGCTTTAGGTGAAGGTTTACAGAGCAAATTAGTTTCTCATTGTCATGGATTGAATTATGTACCCCAAAAAATATGTGTATTAACTTGGTTAGACCATGATTCCCAGTATTCTGTGGTTGTCCTCCATTTTGTGATTGTAATTTTATGTTGAAAGGATTACGGTGAGATTGTAACACCACCCTTACTCAGGTCACCTCCCTGGGATGTGGCCTGTACCACCTTTTATCTCTCAAGAGGTAAAAGGAAAGAGAAGCAAGCAGAGAGTTGGGGACCTCATACCACAATGAAAGAAGCACTGGGAGCAGAGCACATCCTTTAGACCTGGAGTTCCTGTGCAGAGAAGCTCCTAGTCTAGGGAAAGATTGACGAGAAAGACCTTCCTCCAGAGACGACAGAGAGAGAGAGAGACTTCCGCTGGAGCTGACGCCCTGAATTTGGACTTTCAGCCTACATTACTGTGAGAAAATAAACTTCTGTTTGTTAAAGCCATCTACTTGCGGTATTTCTGTTACAGCAGCACTATATGACTAAAACAGAATTTGGTACCAGAGAGTGGGGTGCTGCTCTAACAGATACCTAAAACGCAGAAGCGATTTTGAAACTGTGAATGGATAGAGTTGTGATAGTAGCAGGGGACCAGCGCAGCGGAGAACCTGCAGTGGCAGAGAAGTGGCAACAGCAGAGAACCAGCAGTAGCAGAATCAGGAGACCAGAGCGAGACAGCGCTGGAGCTGACCAACAGAGTGAGAGAGCTGAGCACCTGTGCGCAGGAGGCTTCCTGGCCAAGTGGGGTGCCTCCAGGCACTTATTGGTGGAGCTAGGCTTGCCGACTCACGGAGCCAGAGAACTGACTTCCTGTGTGCAGGAGGCTTCCTGGAGGAGTGGGGTGCCTCTGGGCACTTATCAGTGGAGCTACTGAGCTTTGGAACAATTGACTCAGCAGGCAGATGCGGGCATGAGGCCCTAGGAGCTAGGAGGCCAAGAAATCATGAAGAAGCTGAAAAGACAAGGAACACAAGAAGGTGAGCTGCCTCAGTCTCAAAAGGTATGGCCATGACCTCAGGGGTTTCAAAGGGTGAAGCAATGGCTTCTAGTATTTGTAAGGGTGGAGTTGCCAAGAAGATGGACTAGGAGAATGGTGCACCTAAAGCTGATGGAGCAGAGTTGTGGTCCCAGTGGGCCTAGAAGGCAGAGCTGAAGCTCAGGGCCGAGAGGCCTCCATGCAATCTGAAGAGTGTGGCCAATACCTATAGTCTAGAGGGCAGAGCTATTGTGTAAATTGCCTTAGAGAACAGAGGATTATCTTCAAAGCTCTGAGGGCTAATGTAATGTGTCCTGCTAACTTGCTTGGTGCCTGTTATGCCTTCTTTCTCTCCAGTTTCTCCCATTTGTAATGGAAATGTCTAGCTTGTGCCTGTTCTGCCATTGTACCTTTGGAAGCAGGTAACCTGTATTCTAGAGGAATTTTTGGATTTTGGACTTAGAGTTAAGACTTTTGCTATATGATGGAATGAATACATTTTGCATGTTGCAAGAATGTGATTTTGGGGGGGCCAAAGGGTAGAATGTCATGGATTGAATTACGTACCCCCAAAAATGTGTGTAATAACTTGGTTAGGCAATGATTCCCAGTATTCTGTGGTTGTCCTCCACTTTGTGATTGTAATTTTATGTTGAAAGGATTAGGGTGGGATTGTAACACCACCCTTACTCAGGTTACCACCCTGATCCAATGTAAGGGCAGCTTCCCTGGAGCATGGCCTGTACCACCTTTCATCTCTCAAGAGGTAAAAGTAAAGGGAAGCAAGAGGAGAGTTGGGGACCTCACACCACAATGAAAGAAGCACTGAGAGCAGAGCACGTCCTTCAGACCCAGAGTTTCTGCACAGAGAAGCTCCTAGTCTAGGGGAAGATTGATGAGAAAGACCCTCCTCCAGAGCCGACAGAGAGAGAAAGACTTCCGCTGGACCTGACGCCCTGAATTTGGACTTTTAGCCTATGTTACTGTGAGAAAATAAACTTCTGTTTGTTAAAGTCATCCACTTGTGATATTTCTGTTATAATAGCACTAGATGACTAAGACACTCATTAAACAATTAATATACATACTACTTTGTGACACTGGTTGTCAACCCCATGACATGCCAATACTGTCCTCTTCTGAACCTCAGTTTCCCAATTCCATTCGTCCAGCTTTCCTGTACCCTCCTGCCTTCTCATCCTTGCCCCTAGGCTGGTGTGCCCATTTAGTGTCGTATACATCGTTGAGCTACATGTATTACTGTTTGTTTTATGGGCCTGTCTAATCTTTGGCTGAAGGGTGAGCCTCAGGAGTGACTTCAGTAATGAGTTAAAAGGATTCCAAGGGTCATACTCTCAGGGTTTCTCCAGTCTCTGTCAAATCTGTAAGTCTGGTCTTTTTTTATGAGTTAGAATTTTGTTCTATACTTTTCTCCAGCTCTGTCTCGGATCCTCTATTGTAACCCCGTCAGAGCAGTCAGTGGCACCATCTAGTTGTGCTGGACTCAGTCTGGTGGAGGCTGTGGTAGTTGTGTTCCATTAGTCCGTTGAACAAATCTTTCCCTTGTGTCTTTAGTTTTCTTCATTCTGCCTTGCTCCAGATGGGGTGAAACAAGTAGATGACCACTCACAAGCTTTTAAGACCCCAGATGCTACTCACCAAAGTATGATGTAGAAGATTTTCCTTATAAATTATGTTATGTCAACTGAGACAGACGTCCCCTGAGACCATGGTCCCCAGCCCTCAGCTCAGTAACTCCATCCGTATGGGAGTTTGGATGTGTCTATAAAGGTTCTATGACTTTGCCTTGGTCAAGTTGTGCTGACTTCCGCAGCATTGTGTACTGCTTCACCAAAGTTACCACTTACCTATTGTCTAGTTAGTGCTTTTCCCTCCCCACCCCCTCATAACCATCAAAGATTGTTTCTGTGTGTAAACCTTTTTATGAGTTTTTACAATAGTGTTCTCATGAAAGTTGATCCAATAGGCAACATTTCATACTAGTGATGTTTCAAAATAAATTAATTCCTGATGTTGAATTTTGTAAGTCAAGAAAAGTTAATTCAAATTCATACTGTAATCGTGATAGTGGATTTCATGTAATTCTTTACCCTCTCCACCTGTGCAAAACTCTCCATTTTCCTGGTGAGAGAATAAGCAATAGACAGAGGTTTATTACAACAAAACCAGAGTTGTAGACTGGTTGTACACAATGCTACAGAATGAGTAGGACCATGGCTTCTAGAACCAGACAACAAAAGGTTATGATTCTGACACATATAAGCTTTATGTCCCTAGAAGAGTTACTCAACCTCTCTGTACATGTTTCTTCATCTGTTAAATGGGGATGGTAACAGGATATATTGAATGGGTTGCTGTGAAAATTGAATGCACTAATATATTTAAAACACCTAGAACAGTGTCTGCAACAAAAAAGCTCAATAAATAGCAGTAGTACTACTAGTAGTAGTAACGCTGTTTTCTTGTTAGGTGCTGTCGATTCTGACTCCTAGTGACCTCATGTGACAGACTGGAACTGCCCTAGAGAGTTTTCTTGACTGTAATCTTTATGAAAGCAGGTTGTTGTCTTCTTCCCACAGATCAGTTGGGTGGGTTCAAACAGCCTTTCAGTTAGCAGCCAAGCACTTAACTGTTGCGCCACCAGGGCTCTAGTAATAGTAGTAGTAGTTGTAATGGTGGTGGTGGTGGTGGTGGTGGTAATGGTGCCATCGATTCCAACTCATAGTGATCCCACATGACAGAGAAGACCTGCCCAATAGGGTTTTTTGGGGTATAATCTTTATGAGAGCAGATCACCAGGTCTTTTCTTCAGCAGAGTAGCTGGTGAATTCAAACCACAGACCTTTCGTTTAGCAACCAAGTGCTTAACCATTGAGCTACCTTAGCTTACCCTATTACTAAGGGCTTCTTAGTAACAGTACCAGTAGTAGTAGTAATACTACAATCGAAGGTGAAAATATTCTCGTTAGATGTAGAAGGAAACCTATTCATAGTACCTTTGTCTTTTCCACCTACCTGCATACACATGTGGATAACTACTGTCAGCATCTTCATTTGCTACTGATACACATTAAAACACAGAAAACTCCAATTCCAATTCAAGAAATTCCCCTATATAGGACAAGTTGGAATATAGAAATTTAATCTTTAGGAATAAAATAACTTTAGTATAGATTACCTAGGCACTTAAAGCTATAGGAAATTAGAGTTTCTCTTATAAAAGTTTTAAAGCAATGACCTATGCACCAATTTCTTGCCTTGACAATTTAACTACATTAAATTTTGTAGACAGCCACAAAATAGCCAGAAAACTACAACTGTTACTTTTATGAGGAGTTCAAGTTCTATAAATATTTCCAAACTAAGGTATCAAATAGACTTACAGCTCTTGGGTTAGAAATGAACATTAGATGTAACATTAAATTAATCATCTTTACATCTTCAGCAAGACTCTACCTAACTCAACACAAACAAATGAAAATTTACTTTTAGTTTCTGAAGGCATCTAAAGAAAATTTTATAATATGGCTAAAAAAAAAAAAACTATTGCTTCAAACAAATCACATTGCTATTAGATCTTATTTATACCTAATCTAAACCCTTTATGCTCTACTATAAACCTACTTTGTCTTGCTTAGTTTTTTCTCTTAACTTCAGGAACAGCTGGTCAACATCCTTTTAATTATCAGGCCCACCCAAAAACAGCCTAACTCTTTTTTTCAAGGCTAAATTAAGGAAATTTTTGAAAGGCAGAAAAAATATAATATTAAAGTATGTTTTTGAATTCCATCATATATCCTATTTTTAAAACATTTCAGAATTTACAAAACAACTTCTTATGCATTATCTCATTTGATCCTTACCTCATGCACTAAGCCATCATTACTCCCACAATTTAAAGAGCCCTAGAGAAGCCAACTGACTTACTTAAGTACACTCAACTTATAAATTGCAAAACCAGGACTCATACCCAGGTAACTGGCTTCTAAACCCAGTAATCTTTATACTATGCCATGCCATGTTCGTATTATGCCAATCATTAAAGAGACTCAATTATGGAGAATTCCAAACATTTTCAATTTTTCATGTTAGTTTTATGTTTTAATCCTGAATATACCATTTACCCCTTAAAGTTCACATGCAGGCCCATACAGGATACAGTAGAATAGAATGAACAGCAAGGTAAATCCACATTATCTTACAAAGTAGGTAATGCTCTTTCTTTTTGTTTTAAACTATATGATATCATTCACCTGTATACACCTTATGGGTCACCATTTAGCCATTGACAGTTTCGTTGCTTCATAGTGCCAGTCATCTTCCAATGTTATTCAACTTCTTCTTTAAGTGTTCTCCTTTTTCAAAATGACTTTGATGAACTTTTTAAAATCATTCTATAAATGTCATCTATGTAACTAATAGAACAAAAAACTAAATTCTAAGTTGCCAAAGCTGGTATTTTCAATCTAGTTCTTATTTGAAGTTCATTACATTTTGGGAAAGACAGAAGGAGAAGTACGTTCTATTTTGTTGTTGTTGTTGTTAGGTGCCGTCAAGGCAGTTCCAACTCATAGAGACCCTATGTACAACAGAACGAAACACTGCCCAGTCCTGCACCATCCTCACAATTGTTGCTATGTTTGAGCCCAATTTTGCAGCCAATGTGTCAATCCATTTCGTTAAGGGTCTTCATCTTTCTCACTGACCCTCTACTTTACCAAACACGATGTCCTTCTCCAGGGACTGGTCCCTCCTGATAACATGTCCAAAATATGTGAGATGAGTCTCACCATCCTTGCTTTGAAGGAGCATTCTGGCCATACTTCGAAGGCAGATTTGTTCATGCTTTTGGCAGTCCATGGTATATTCAATTTTCTTCACCAACACCACAATTCAAAGCCATCCATTCTTCTCCAGTCTTCCTTATTTGTAGTCCAGTTTTCACATGAATATGAGGTGTGATGGTTAAGGTTGTGTGTCAACTGGGCTGTGCCATGATTCTCAGTGGTTTGATAGTCGTATGATGGTATGATCACTTCTATGATGAGATTTGATAGTATGGGATCTCCTCCATGATGGGCTGTACTGTGAGGAGACAATCTGTTGAAGGGAGCTTCCTTGGATGTGTGCCCTGCATTGACTATAAGTAGATATCCTGGCAAGACTTGTGGGCTTTTGCTTGTTCTGGAACCTACAGCTGGCTCCTATTCATCTGACCTCCGGTTCTTGGGACTTGAGCTAGCAGCTTACCTGTGGTCTTGCCCACCAATCTTTGGGATTTGTCGATCTTCGCAGCCTATGAGCAAGAGTCCCGCTCTCTGACCTGCTGATCTTGGGTTCGCCAGCCCCTATGGCTATGTGCATCAGGAGAAGCCTCTATCCTCACCCATGGACTTGGAACGTTCCAGCCCTCTACAACTGCGTGAGCCATTTCTTCGATATAAATCTCTCTGTGTATATACATTTGTATACTTTACTGGTTTTGCTTCTTTAGAGAACCCAGCCTAAGACATGAGGTGACAGAAAACACCATGGTTTGGGTCAGGCGCACCTCAGTCCTCACCTTTTGCCACGGCTAAAACTGAGACAAAATAAAGCCACTTGCCTAACATTCCATTGTTAATTAAAAAAAACAAAAAAGGAGGTAAGATTTAGAGCTCAGGGCTACCATTCAATATGCCATGTACTGCTTCTGTGACCTTGAACAACTCAGTTAATCCTTCTGGGGCTTTATGTCCCTTTATGGAGTGCCTGGATGGCACAAGGATTAAGTTCTTGCAACGAGCTGAAAGGGTGGTGGTTCAAACCCACCCAGAGGTGCCTCTGAAGACAGGCCTACAATCTGCTTCTGAAAGGTCACAGCCTTGAAAACCCTACGGAGGAGTTCTACCCTACACACATGGGATTGCAGTGAGTTGGAATCAACTCGATGGCAACTAACAACAACATATCATATTGTAATTTACTGAGAGCTCACTATATCACCAGCAACACAACTATATTATTTCATTGAACAGTAGCTCTACAGGATAAGAATCATTGACTCCATTTCATAAGTGAAAAAGCTGATTTTTGAAGAGATAATTTGCCCAAATCACATAGCCAATAAATAAGGATTTGAACTCAGGTCCCTGTGAACTCCAAAAGCTATCTAGTAACCACGACACTACACTATTCTGTAAAATAAAAGACTTGAACTAGAATGCTAATTTCTAAAATTCATTGGATACCTCACAAGCTATATTCGTATGGTTTCCATTATGCCCTGGTGCTCCAAGTTCACATGTATGAATCTGACTGATTTTCAAACACTCAGCAAAAGATGGGTGAGTACCCCATATTATTATTTCTTTTATTAAAATCCTTTTTCTTTTTCACAAGTACAGTTATAGTAACAAAAAGAGTTAAGACAACAACATTCCCAACAGCTTGTAGAATACGAATTTTAAAAATTTCTACCTTTTTCTGTTTTCAAAGTCACATTTTCTAAAAAGATAAACTTTGATTCATTTTCCCTATTAGAACAAAATTTTATTTGCTACAATAGATTCCTTAAGTATACAACATTAAAAAAAAGTAGCATATTTGTCCTATGGAAAGATCCATTATATTATTATGATATGTAATTATATTGTTACGACTACATAAAATATCAAAAAGCATACTAACCCCATGTCCCTTTTGGATACACAGAATCTCTTATATCCTTAAAAATCAAACCATTATGATAAATTGTTATGTCTGAAGATTACAAGCCAACTGATATACACATAATAAAAACCTCCCAGGAATGGCTTTTTTAAGTCATTCAGGAGACTTTTGTACATGAAGACATGGTCCTTTCTGTTAATTCCTAAATCTTTATTCACCAGAATTACTCAACTCTGAATGAAACATTAGAAGCCTTGGTTTGACATGTATGAAATGTCAAATGCAGTCTGCTAGAAACTAACAGGAAATATTCATCATCACCAAATAAACATAAAGAAGACAGCATTAATTTTTAAAAAGTGGCTGAATACTGAATCACTGTGCTACTTTAATCAGATGGAAGGCATAAAATTAAGAGACCAAGGGTAAAAGGTGAGTGCACACTATTTTGTGACTAAACTCAGAGAAATAGTTTCTTCATAGCATGCACGGGAAGTTAAACTTACCTACAGGATTTTCAGGGAATAGAAATAGAAGGAGAACAAACAACTGTTCTTAACTTATTTTAAACAGGGAGGAATCTGAGTCATAGTTTTTTTGCACAGCAGAGAATAATGACTTCCATCAGTGGTGAGCTTAATGGGCTCTGAAGGTAGGTCTATTAATTACTCACAGAGGCTTCACTAGTCATCTTTTCTCTTCACTACTATTTTATAACAATTATCTTTAAGAACATTATCCATCACCCTCCTTATCAACAGAAGTGAAAGCTGCTGAATACAGAAAGATATGTGAAGTAGACCCTTGGTACTAGAAAGCAGACCTTCATTCGTTCTTTCAAAATAAAAGCACTTCCTGTGTGCTGGGCATTCAGTGAGGTGCTAGGACTTTAGCTATGAGCAGCCTCCAGTGCCCTGCCCTCACTGAGCTAGCAGTCTAGCAGGGAAGCTATAATTGAGCAAGCTCCAGGGGTCACAGAGAAAAGCAGAGACCTGGGAGCTCTGGGAGCACTGACATCGAATGTGGTCTGGGTTTGGAGGTAGAAATCAGAGGATGCCTGAAGAAGTGACACTTGATGAGACCTGAAAAATGAGTAGGAGTTAGGTAAGGAATGGAGTAAGAGCAGTCTAGGAAGGAGTAGCCTTGTGGGCAGTGGTCCTGAGAACTTGAGACCTTTTCAAGGAAATGAAAAGAAGTACGAATGCAGCATAAAGATCTAGCTTGACACTGCCCTCAGCATTTGTAAACTTTTTTACCAAGGGCAATGGAAAACAATGAAGCGTCTTCAGCAACAGACTTGATCAACTTTGCTTTATTCGAAGGTCATTCTGGCCTCATTGCAGAGAATGGATCTGAGAACAGGGTAGAAGGCTACAACAGTGGGTTCAAGAAAGAAATGATGACGGCTTGGACTGGAAGTGACCACTCAAAGCTATGAGATCATGTCATTACCCTGCTCAAAATCCCTCCATGCTTCCTACTACCATTAGACTAAAGTCTAATCCCCCTATTTTAGCCAACAGGCTTATACAATTTAGTGCATTCCTATACCTACAACTTTATCTCCCACCCTTGGTACAGTCACTGTACCAAAAAGAATTGCTTGAAGTTCAAACATTTCAGGAGGTAGGATATGATCAAGAACTGATAGTACTGAAGGAAGAAGTCCAAGTTGCACTGAAGGCATTAGCAAGAAACAAGACTACAAGAATTGACAGAATACCAACTGAGATGTTTCAACAAACGGATGCAACACTGGAACCTCTTGCTAGTCTATGCAGAGAAATTTAGAAGACAGCTACCAGGCCAAGACCTGGAAGAGATCCATATTTGTGCCCATTCCAAAGAAAGGTGACTCAACAGAATGTGAAAATTATCGAACAATATCATTAATATCACACAGAAGTACATTTTTGCGGAAGATAATTAAAAAATGGTTGCAGCAGTACATCAACAAGGAACTGCCAGAAATTCAAGCCGGATTCAGAAGAGGACATCGAATGAGGGATATCAATGTTGATGTCAGATGGATCTTGGCTGAAAGTAGAGAATATCAGAAAGATGTTTACCTGTGTTTTATCAACTATGCAAAGGCATTCAACTGTGTGAATCATAACAAATTATGGAGAACACAGCAAAGAACTGAAATTCCAGAGCACTTAATTGTGCTCATGAGGAACCTGTACATAGATCAAGAGGCAGTCATTCGAACAGAACAAGGAGATGCTTCATGGCTTAAAGTGAGGAAAGGTGTGCATCAGGGTTGTATCCTTTCACCATACCTGTTCAACCTGTATGCTGAGCAAATAATCAGGGAAGATGGACTATGTGAAGAAGACCTATATGAAGAGAATTTGAGCAAGACTAATAAACAATCTGCAATAGATGATAATACAACCTTGCTTGCTGAAAGTGAACAGGACTTGAAGCTCTTACTGATAAAGGTCAAAGACCACAGCCTTCAGTATGGATAACACCTCAGCGTAAAGAAAATAAAAATTCTCACAACTGGACCAATAAGCAACATCATGAAAAATGGAGAAAAGACTGAAGTTGTCAAGGATTTCATTTTACTTGGATCCACAATCAATGCTCATGGAAGCAGCAGTCAAGAAATCAAATGATGCATTGCATTGTGCAAATCTGCTGCAAAAGACCTCTTTAAAGTGCTACAAAACAAAGATTTCGCTTTGAGGACTGAAGTGTGCCTGACCCAAGCCATGGTATTTTCAATTGCCTCATATGCATGCAAAAGCTGGGCAATGAATAAGACCAAAGAAGAACAGATGCCTTTGAATTATGGTGTTGGCAAAGAATATTGAATATACCACAGACTGTTAGAAAAAACAAGTCTGCCTTAGAAGTACAGCCAGAATGTTCCTTAGAAGCAAGGATGACGAGACTTCGTCTCACTTACTTTGGACATGTTATCAGGAGGGATCAGTCACCGGAGAAGGACATCATGCTCACTAAAGTAAACGGCCAGCAAAAAAGAGGAAAACCCTCAACAAGATGGACTGACCCAGCAGCTGCAACACTGAGCTCAAACATAGCAACAATTGCACGGATGGCGCAGGATCAGGTAATGCTTTGTTCTGTTGTACATAGGGTCGCTATGAGTCAGAACCAACTCAGTGGCACCTAACAACAGCAACAATCTATGGAATAAAGCATAGGAGTGCCTACTATGTACCAGGCATTGTTCTTGGGGTTGGGGATACAGCAGTGAACAAAGCAGATATAAACCACCACCCACATGTAATTCATGTTCTAGAGTTTATCATCTGAACTCTCGAAAAAAAAACCCACTGCTGTCGAGTCAATTCTGACTCATAGTGACCCTATAAGACAGGGTGGAACTGCCCCATAGGGTTTCCAAGGAGCGCCTAGCAGATTCGAACTGCTGACCTTTTGGTTAGCAGCTGTAGCACTGAACCACTACACCACCAGGGTTTCCTATCTGAACACAGCATGTGTAAATCATAAAATAAGAGAAATTCAAATCTTAACAAGGTTCCTTCAAAATCATCTATTCTATTCTTTTACAGAGGAGACATCTACGATCTTCAAAGGTTAAGTACCTTGTTCAAGGTCATAAAGTTTTAGTGGGAAAAAAACACTATATCACAGTAAAGACTAGAAAACAAAAACTGCACAAAAGCTGCTCAAGGGCACTAAAAGAATCACATAGACAAAAACAGCCTCTTGTGGCTCAGCAACTTACCACAGATTGTTTCAGCGAGTTTTTGTATCTACTGTCACATTTGTGAAAGAATATTCCTACAACTATCAAATGTATTCTTGCAAAAATAAGATTAATTCAGAAATATTAAATTTGAATATAATATTCAGGTAGGTCAGGGAGAAACAGGGTAGAGTGGAAAAACGCAGGCCTGGAGATCTGCCTCCTGATGCAGCTGGCACTTAAGGTAAGTCATTTATCTCTACCCTTCAATTCTCATCTATACTACATACCCCATACACTATAGGAAAGTGATTTTCATTAATTCATTCGAGTAAAATACTATACAAATGTAAGCTGTAAGTTTTATTATTCTAACTGGGGGGAAAGCTATCATTTAAAAAGCATGAATAAATTTATTGTCTCATAGCTTTTAATTAACATGATGAAAAAATTTAATTAACATGATGAGCTTGTTGTAAATGATATACTTTTATTTGCTATTCAAAAATTAAAAATGTCCTAAAAATATATTCTTCTGTAGCTTGCTGGAGCTAATGGAACTTCTATCTATGTGATTGGTTCCAGATTACAAACATATTAGAATGTCTCTAACCATGCAGAAATCATAGTGTTAAGAAAACTAAATAAAACCCAGGACAAAATAGTTTTAATTCCAGGATAAATAACTGGAACCAAGAATCGTAACGCTGAGAATAAAAGAACAATCTCGAACTGATTAAAGTTTCATCTCTTTCCAAAGAATACTCTAGTTGATCAATTCTCCTTTACAATCTTTATTCAGCACTGCAATAGGCTCTGTGAAACCTCTTTAAAAACAGACTGGAACATAATAACATATAAACTTCTTAACCATCACTTAAATACTTGGGAGAAAATAACTGAACTTCATCTCAGTACAGATTAACATTCTTTATTCCTACTCCCTACCAGTTCATCAATGGTAACAATATAATCAGCATAAACTTATTAATAATTTCCTTCTGGCAAACAGTAAAGCACAGGAAAGACTGCATTTCACATGAATTTCTAATGAATAAACAGATTAACTCAATATGAAGATGTTAAAATTACTAACACAATTAGATTACTTAAAAACCAAACACTCATCTCTCCATGCACATTTTTCTGACTCTAAAGAATATAATTTGAGTCTCCGTAGGTTACTTCTGTGACCCATTCCAAAGGCCAGCATTTGCTCCACTGGGCAACTCTATTCTAGCCTGTATTAACATCTGTGTGCTTTGGCTTAAAATCAAGGCTGGGAAAGTTAGAGATTAATTCATGTGTCAAGAAAGTCTAAGATAAAGAGTTAGTGACAGTTTTATAGAGGCTCTTAGAAGCAAATCCCTTTGTCTGCTTTTCCCCTACTATAATTCCACACCACGAAGTGTCATTTCAAGGTCCAACTCATTGCTGCTGAGTCAATTTTGACTCATAGCGACCCTGTAGAACAGAGTAGAACTGCCCCATAGGGTTTCCAAGGAGCAGCTGGTAGATTCAAACTGCCGACCTTTTGGTTAGCAGCCAAGCTCTTATCTACTGTGCCACCAGGGCTCCATTTCAAGATCAGTAATAACCTATTAGTCTATATTATACAGTGATTCCAGAATCTATCACTGCATACAGCATGATTGAGAACATCGTATCCATGCACATAAATGTGTGAAGCTTCAAAGTCACTAAATTGGGAAAATTTGATTTTTTAAAAGTATTAAAGTCTTGGTTTTATTCTCATTTGTTTTGGTTTTGGTTCAGGTAAAATATGAATTTATGCTGTTCCTATTATTTACCATCTTAGCTCCCATACATTTTGTTAAAGTGTTATGTATCAAGTGTGGTAGGGTAAAGGAAAACAAAGGGAGTTAAGATGTCTATATTTCACTCAAACTGGTAAAACGAAACCACCGGTAGATTGTGCTAAATTATGTATATGTAATATAATACCTAGTACAGACTCCAAAATAAACTATACAAAGAGAAACTATTGAATAGCAAAAAGATGGAAACAACCCAAATGTCCATCAACAGAAGAATGGATACACAAATTATGGTACATTAACACAATGGACTATGATACAACAATAATGAACAATGATGAACTAGCAAAACATCTCACAACATGGATAAATATGGAGGGCATTATGATGAGTGAAATAAGTCAATCAAAAAGGACAAATAACGTATGAGGCCACCATTATAAAAACTCAAGAAAAGGTTTACACACACACACACACACACAAATCCTTAATGGTTCCTAGGCAGAGGAGGGAGCCCTGTTGGCAGTGTGGTTGAGCATTTGGCTGCTATACAAAAGGTTGGCAGTTTGAATCCACCAGCTGCTCCTTAGAAATTCTGTGGCATGGTTCTACCCTGTCCTAAGGGAAATCACTAATTAGATAGTAGACAAGTGTTCACTTTGGTGAAGGGAAAAACAACACACAATACAGGGAAAGTCAGCACAACTTGACCAAGGCAAAGCCATAGAAGCTAACTAGACACATCCAAACACCTTGAGAAACTGAGTTGCTGGGACTGAGGGCTGGGGACCATGGTCTTGGAGGACACCTAGATCAATTGACACAACATAGTTCATAAAGAAAATGGTCTGCATCCTACTTTGGTGAGTAGCGTCTGGGGTCCTGGGAGCTTGCGAGTGGCCATCTAAGGTAAGTCTATTAGCCCCATTCTATCTAGAGCAAAGAAGAAGAAAACCAAAAACACAAGGAAAATATTAGTCCGAAGCACTAATCCACCACATGAACCACAGCCTCCACAAGCCTGAGCCCAAAGGAATGAGATGGTGCCTGGTTACCACCAACAACCATTCTGACAGGGAGTACAATAAAGGGTCCCAGACAGAGTAGGAGAAAAATGTAGAGCAAAATTCAAATTCATAAAAACATACCAGAGTTAACTGGCCTGTCAGAGACTGGAGGAACCCCTGAGATTATGGCCTTCAAACATGCTATTAACTCAGAACCGAAGCCACTCCCGAAGTCCACCTTTCATCAAAAGATTACCAAAGCCTGTTACCATCAAGTTGATTTCAACTCATAGCGGCCCGATAAGACAGAGTAAAACTGCCCCACAGGGTTTCCAAGGAGTGGCTGGTGGATTTGAACTGATGACCCTTTGGTTAGCAGCCGAACTCTTAACCACTACACCACCAGGACTCAGCCAAAGATTAGATGGGCCTATAAAAGAAACAACACACATGAGGGATATGCTTCTTAGTTCAATCAAATATATGAGACCAAGTGGGCAACATCTGTCCAAGGATGAGAAGACAGGAAGGTACAGGAAAGATGGACAAATGGACGCAGGAAACCTGGGATGGAAAGGGGGAGAGTGCTGACACATCGCAGGGATTACAACCAATGTCAGAAAATAATCTGTATATAAATTTTTGAATGAGAAACTAATTCACACTGTAAATGTTCACTTAAAGGTCACGTACAAAAAAAACATACAACTCAACAACAAAAAATAAAACAATTTTTTTTTAATTAAAAAAAAAAAAAAACTCTTGGTAAATCAAAATGGGATTCTCAAAATTGTTTAAGTAACCCACAGGAAGACTGGAAAAAGGAAACAGGAAAATGAAATTCACAGACACAAACAGAAAACAAAAAAATCAATGGCAGACTTAAGGTCTAAGACATCAATACTTCCATTAGATGTAAATGGTCTAAATACACCAATTAAAAGACAGAGATTCGCAGAATAGATTAAAAAACATGACCAAAGCTTATGTTTTCTATAAGAAACTCACTTCAAATATAATGATGTAGGCAGGTTGAAAGGTGTCCTGGTTGTGCAACGGTTAAGAGCTCAGTTGCTAACCAAAAGGCTGGCAGTTCAAATCGAATCAACAATGGCTCTGCAGGAGAAATACCTGGTGATTTGCTCTCATAAAGATTACAGCCTAGAAAATTCTATGGAGCAATTCTACTCTGTCACATAGGGTGGCTACGAGTCAAAATGGACTCAACAGCACCGAACAACAACAACGACAGGCAAGTTGAAAGTAAAAAGACAGAAAAAGATATATCATGCAAGCATTAATCAAAAGAATGCAGGAGAGGCTATGAGATAAGTAGACTTCAGAGCAAAGAAAATTACCAGAGACACAGCAGGACACTACATAATAATAAAAGAGTCAATCTCCCAATAAAGCACAGAAATCATAAAGTGTATGCACCAAACACCAGAGTTTAAAAATATGTGAAGCAAAAAGTGATAGAACAGAAAAGAAAAATAAACAAATACACAATTATAGTTGGAGATTTCAACACCCGTCTCACAAGAATTGATAGAACAACTAGACAGAAAATTAGCAGGAATATAGAACTCAATAACACTATCAAATGAAAGGATCTAATCAACATTTATAGAACACCTCACTCAACAACAGGAAAGTACACATTCATTCCAAGTGCCTGTGGAACATATATCATTATAGGCCATATCCTGAGCCATAAAACAAACGTGAACAAATTTAAAAGAATTAAAGTCATACAGAGTATGTTTTCTACCACAATGGAATCAAATCAAAATCAACAACAGAAAGATAACAGGAAAATATCCAAACACCTGAAAACTAGACAACACACTTTTAAATAATTCTTGGCTGAGAGGAAATTTTATGACACTAAATGTATACATTAGAAAAGAAGAAAATTCTCAAATCAGTAACCTAAGCAATCACCTCAAGAACCTAGAAAAAGAACAATATAAACCAGTACTCCTCCTCCCGACTCCAGGTCTTCGGTCACTCCTGACTCCCTTACCTTCCTTTACATTCTCATGGCACTTATTCCCACCTGACACTATACCATATGTTCACTTATTTACCTATTTGTTATCTGTCTCTCCCATTAGAAAGTAAGTTCCATGAAGGCAGAGATCTTGCCTTCATCATTAAGTACCTGGCACACAGTAGGCAATTAATAAATATTTGCTGAATAAAGTGTAGCTTACAGATTGACTTCCTAGCTTTCAGAACTCCCTGCCTTTGAATCACTCTCATAGCTGAAACCATCTCTCTTGGCTCTTAATTCTTTACTTTGTTCTCCTTCCAGCTTTGTTTAGAAGGGCATCTACCTTTAGCCTGTTAATTCCGGTTACCCCAACACCAGCCATTATCCCAGTGTGACACTGGTATTATCAGACAGAGAAGAAGAAAAGAAAGGGAAAAAAAGAAGAAAGGGAAAGGGCCCTCAGGCAAGAATACCAGCAAGTTTTAGGAGAGAGAAACTGTAGCCAGAGCTGTGGGACAATCCCCACGCACTGTGGAATACACTCAGATCTATATATGAAGCACCCCAATAAAGGTCATGATTAGTTAATACACCAGGAGTTTGATTTTTGGACTTGTTATTGACTTTCAATTGGCAGTTAACATCAACCTAATTAGCAACTGCAATCACTCATCATTCAAACGTAAGGAGTCTCTCCTATGTCCCGCTTTTCCATTTTAGCTAACTTCAGAGAGTTCTTAGCTTTGTTTAAAGGAACCATACTTTCCGTTTAAATTACGGATTCCAAAGCCACAATGACCCGAAGTTCAGTCTTCTCACAACAGAGAGACCACAAACCATTTTAAATTTTTCAATATGAAAAAGATCCTGGAGTTTGCATACACATTCCTTAACTAACAAGTACCATGACAAAGTTGCAATGTGTCAGCAATTATAGAACTAAAATTTCTAACTTCAAACTGTTTTTCTTTCTATGCCTTAAAAAAAAAAGAATTCTGAAAAAAATGTAACTATTAATGAAATATAACTTAAGATGTCTCTGACATATTTAAATTTTTCTTAGTGGACATTTTCAGAAAGCAGCCCTACTTTATTTCACTTTGCCATGCATAAACTATTCATTCATTCTGTTTTCTAAACCTGTAACTGTGTCCAGATGATTTTTAGGGGAAGAATTTCCAAAAAGGTTAAATAATGTAAGCTGCACGCTGAGAAGTGGTAGGCCTTTCTCCTACTCAGCCTACAGTGTTTACTTGAAAAGGACAAAAAATGTCATTTTTACCGGGAGGTCCAAGTGGGGAACAGGACAGGCTCCCAGCTTATACCAACCTGGAGGTAGGGGCACTGATCTGTGAGGACATGCCCTCTCATGCCTGCAGGCACTCTGCCTTAATCTCATTACTTAAACAAAAAATGAAACCCACTGCCTTCCAGTCCATTCCAACTCATAGTGACCGTAAAGAACAGAGTAGGACTGCCCTATAGGGTTTTCAAGGTTGTAATCCTTACAGATTGGAGGAAGACCCATCAACAACCTGCATTATATAGATGACACAACCTTGCCTGCTGAAAGGACTTGAAGCACTTACTGATGAAGATCAAAGAGCACAGCCTTCCGTATGGATTACATCTCAACATAAAGAAAGCAACATCATGATAAATGGAGAAAAGATTGAAGTTGTCAAGGATTTTATTTTACTTGGATCTACAATCATCACCCATGGAAGCAGTAGTCAAGAAATCAAACAACACATTGCCTTGGGCAAATCTGCTACAAAAAACCTCCTGAAAGTGTTAATGCAAAGATGTCACCTTGAAGACTAAGTTGCAACAGACCCAAGCCTTGGTGTTTTCAATCCCCTCATATGCATGCAAAAGCTGGGCAATGAGTAAGAAAGACTGAAGAAGAATTGAGAAACCCTGGTGGCATAGTGGTTAAGAGCTACGGCTGCTAGCCTCTATGGGGCAGTTCTACTCTGTCCTATAGGGTCACTATAAGTCGGATTCGGCTCGACAGCAACAGGTTTGGTTTTGGTTTAGTCAGATAATTTAATAGTGTGAAAGTTAATAAAAAAGTAGCTCATTATTGTTTAGGCTGAAACCATGGTAGCTACATTTCTGTTATCTATAAAAAAATAAGACCTACTTACTCCATTGCTCTACAGTCTAGGGGGAAAAAAAACATTCCTACCTCCAAAATAAAAACTAACAAAAACACGGGAGCTCAAACACTGTTTTTATAACCAGAGTACCTGTAATTTCTGAATTCATTTGTTTACTTATACATGCATTCAGCTAAGCATGTGTCTGAGAGTCAATGTGGTATAATAAAAAAAACGTGTCTTGGAATTGATTTATATATATATGGACGGCACTGGGTGCTGGGTTATATAGACCTGATCTAACCACATGGGGAAAGTTTGGCTTAAAGCAAGTTACTTAAGTCTCTTTCAACTTCTATAAAAATCAAAAAGGAATACTATCCACCTTCTAGAGCTGCTTTTAGAGCTAAGTGAAATAATGTATTTGAAAACACCTAGCACAATGCTTGACGCAATGCTTGACAAAATGCAGGCACTTAATGTTACCTTTCTTTCTTCTCACTGACCTGGACAATGAGGAGCAGTCAGGAAAAAAGTACATATTAGAAAAGTCCTATTTTCAGGAGCTTAATGGAAGAAATAAGATATGCACATATTAAAAACAATCAACAATGCTAGACACTGACTTACGTCATCATTTTTACACCTGACTTTAAATCTGATGTTAAGTTTTATTTGATCATTTATTCATTCCTCTAATTCCCTAGCACCTCTTAGTTTTTTTTTTTTTTTTTCTTAGTAGTGCCAGGCACAGTTGCTACCATCAAGGAGTTTACCACCCAGTAGAGGAGACTAACATGTAATAGTAAGTTCAGTACAGCATTTCTGGTAATTTTATGAAAGTTAATAAAGGAAAGAACAGCTCATTAGAGAAGGAGGACAATGTGGGAAAGAGGAACTTTGTAGAGGTTCCATGGTAAGGGGCAGCAACTTCCCTTCCGTGCAGTACAGAACCTTTGTCTTCTTTCACTTCGCAGACTTACATTAGACTTATATCCTTAAGCTGGCTTAGGATGAAGTAATGTTCTCTTGTTTTATTTTTAAGTAATGTTTTCATTTAAATCTAATTTCTATTGGAATCCCTAGGGGGTATATTAACACACTTGGCTGCCAACCAAAAGGTTGGAAGTGTGAATCCACCCAGAGACACCTCAGAAGAAAGACCTGGCAAACCATTTCTGAAAAATCAGCCACTGAAAACCGAATGGAGCACAGTTCTACTCTGATACACATGGGGTCACCATGAGTCAGAATAGACTCAACAGCAACTGGTTTAATTTCTATTTATTTTTAATGGGAGATATGTTCACATAACTGAAAACTCAAAATACACAAACTAATATATGTAGTAAAAGTTTCTCTCTCTGGTATCTTAATTTATCTCATCAACTTCTCAGTGTGCCCCCAGCCACCCAGCTCCCCACTTCAGAGGCAGCCAATGTCACCAGTTCTTTATATACTTTCCAGATTCAATGCATTACAAGCAAATATATTTTCCCTCCTTTAATAAATAAATGTGCTGCACCTTGCTTTTCATAGTTGGGAGTATGCCTCTGAGCTCATTCCTTATCTGTACATAAACAAAGTCTTCATTCTTTTTTAATAGTTGCATAGTATTTCATTGTATGAGTGCATCACAGGTTACTGAACTGACAGACAGTGAAGTTATACCAGTCTTGCTATTACAAATGCCATTGTAAATAATGAATGCCACATGTAATTCTGTTGTTGTTGTTAGGTGCCATAGCGACTCACAGCGACCCTGTGTACAACAGAACAAAACACTGCCTGGTCCTGCATCATTCTCACAATCATTACATTTAAGCTCATTGTTGCAGCCAATGTCAATCCATCTCCTTGAATGTCTTTCTCTTTTTCTCTGACCCTCTACTAAGCATAATGTCCTTCTCCAGAGGCTGGTCCCTCCTGATAACAAGTCTAAATTACTTGAGATGAAGTTTTGCCATTCTTGCTTCAAAGGAGCATTCTGGGTGTACTTTTTCCAAGACAGATTTGTTCATTCATCTGGCAGTCCATGGTATATTCAATATTCTTTGACAATACTATAATTTAAAGGCATCATTTCTTCTTCAGTCTTCCTTATTCATTGTCCAGCTTTTGCATGCATATGAGGCGACTGAAAATATCTTGGTTTGGGTCAGGTGCACCTTAGTCCTCAAGGTTATATCTCTGTTTTGTTTTGTTTTGTTTTGTTTTGTTTTGTTAATACTTTAGAGAGGTCTTTTGCAGCAGATTTGCCCAATGCAACATGTCATTTGATTTCCTGGCCCCTGCTCCGTGGGCATTGATTGTGGATTCAAGTAAAATGAAATCCTTGACAACTTCAATCTTTTCTCCGTTTATCATGATGTTGCTTACTGGTGCGGTTGTGAGGATTTTTGTTTTATGTTGAGGTACAATCCATACTGAAGGCTGCAGTAATTGATCTTCATCAGTAAGTGCTTCAAGTCCTCTTTTCTAAATACATCTATGAGATGAAATTCTAAAAGTAGAATCACTGGGCCAACGTTGCTATATTTGCTAATCCAATAAGAGTGTTTTAAATATTCTATAATTAGAGACTAGAGTTTCCCAAACTACCTTCTCCTATGCCCTAGTTTGGATTTACACTTTCTACCTTAGTTCAGCAACCTCACTCCACTCATGGATCCTGCCCTGGCATATCCATCACCATCTATTTACTCAACAAATAATTCTTGAGTGCCAGGCGCTGTTCTAGGCTCTGGAGACACAGCAGTGAATAAAAGAGACAAATATCCCTACTCTCAGTGGGGGAGACGAACAAAAATACAACATAAGTAAGTGTACTAGAAAGTGGTAAGTGTTAAGGAAAAGAAAAATGAAATAGGGAAGGGGAATATGAAGTGCTAGGATAGATAGGAAAGGCCTCATTAAGAAGGAAGAAAGACCTGAAGAAAGAAAGGAAGCATGGGATAGGCATATATCTGCTGGGAGAATGATCTAGGTGCTGGTGGTGGGTCGGGGGGACAACAGGAGGAAAAGTCCTGAGGCAGGAACATGCCTGGCCTGTTGGAGAAAGAGCAAGGAAACTAGTGTGCCTGGAAAGAGGTGAGTAAGCAAGAAAGAATAAGAGATGGGATCAGAGAGAAAATAGAGAGTCAAATGGTATAAGGTCTTCTGCTTTCACTGTGTCACATGGACATCACCAGAAGAAGAAGTGGGCACTGGGAGTGGCAAAACAACAGCACCACAGATGCTGGTTTAGGCCACAGCCAGGGCACCGAGCACAGATGCAGTGAATCGGATAGAACATCAGGTTAAGGTTGCTCAAGGAAATGAAAGAGTACTAGGTTAGGGAGAGTGGAGCTGGGACAGGGAATAGAAATCCTCTTCCACAGGAGGAAAACATAAGAGAAAAGATTTTGCCTCCTTCTTTTCTAAAATATTCCACGTAATCTAAGGACCAAGGGACAAGGGCAGTACCAAACCAAAACCAAACCCAGTGCCGTCGAGTCGATTCTGACTCAGAACGACCCTATAAGACAGAGTGGAACTGCCCCATAGAGTTTCCAAGGAGCACCTGGTGGATTTGAACTGCTGACCCTTTGGTTAGCAGCTATAGCATTTAACCCCTACGCCACCAGGGTTTCCAGGGACAGTACAGGCCTGTTATAATGCATTTTAGTTCTCCATTTCTCATTTGCATTGGCAGTAACTTCGTTTGCTATAACTACAAGCAGCCTTTTATAAAAATTATATTAGCAACAAAATTTTATTATAAATGCTTATATCATAGAGACTTGCTCTTTAAAGATTATTCCATTGGCAGGTTATTTGTTGCCAAGCACCAATCTGTTTTGCATCTCCATATAAACTTTTTTTAATCCTCACACTCATTTCATTGAGAGGTTTCTGAGTGGTGCTGGTGGTGAAGGTAGTGGTAGTTGTTTTTGTTATTTTGATGAAAGTAAAGAATTTGCTGGGAAAGCTGTGATTTATTTCCTCTTTCACAGACGAATTAATCAGCATGATTTCCTCAGGCATCAAAGCAATTATAAAGAAACTACCATTTTTCTTCCAATTAATGCTTTTAACCTTTATTTGCTTATAATTTTCTCACCTTCTATCTCCTTATCTTCAACAACCTGACTTCCAGTCCCACTATTTCACCAACCTGCTCTCACTAAAGCTTCTTTTTTTATTTAGACTCTTCTAGAACTCATCACCACCTTGGACATTTACGACTACATTCTCATCCTTGGATGACACTCAAAGCTCATATTCCATGATAACACTCATAGTCTAACGAGAGGAAAAGGACACTCACTGAGAACAAAGACCAAGAAGGGAAAATACATATAAATGAACTTAGCTCATAATTGCCCAGAGGCAGGGCTGAGTCATAGCAGGAACTCAGTCAGGATTTTTATTTTAAACCCAAGAAGAACCTTAGAAGTCATTTAGGCCAATGCCCTCATTTTATAGATGAAATAGGAGGTAAAGAAAATGTATCAGTTAGGATGCCTTTGATTGCAAGTAATAGAAAACAGCAGCTCAATTTGGTTTAAATGACAAGAAATATATTTCACCACATAATATAAGGTCCAGACACGGTGTATTAGGGCTTCTACAGACACTCTTCTCTGCGGTTACCATGGCCACGCCACCTTCTATACGTTAGCTTCAATTTCAGAGTGTAAGCAACAAGGTTCTAGTAATTTCAGGACTTATATCAGAGTTCTGGAGTTGGGGGACGTGGGCTGCCGGGAGGGGGGAGGTATGTCTCTTACTTGAGTCTCTTTTCAGAAAGAAACAAAGAAACCTGACTAAGAAGCCGGAAGAAGACTTTATTTCTTGTCACCTACCCATTTCTAAAGCAATCATTGAAGAGAAATGTGATTCCAAGGTTGGCTTGGGTTAAGCCTTGGACTAATCACTTGGAGTAGAGTGAAAGCTGGAGAGCCAAGGTTAAATACACTGGCCATAATAAAAATAGTACTTGTAGATCTAAGAGATAACTTGATTCCTAGGTTTGTCCTATTATACGTCTCAGAATGCCTTTGCTTTCCCTGCTTATTGATGATGGATGCAGCTCCTCCCTCTTTTTATTGTGGATTTGGTCGTTGATTTATGACTTAGGAGATTCCACTCGTTACTGAGTAGAACTGCCCCACAAAGTTTTCTTGGCTGTAATCTTTATGGAAGCAGATCACCAAGCCTGTTTTTTCTCCTGAGCCACTGGGTGGATTCGGCCCACCAACCTTTTGCTCACCAGCCGAGAGCAAACCATTTGAGCTACCAGGGACCTTCTTTTCTCTCCTTTTGCAAATTTCTCTGACAAGCTTATTCATACTTGTTTTTGTAATTAGGCTTCTGTGGAGGTACCAGAGTAATAGTAAACACTGACTTTAGAGCTAGACTGCCTGGATTTCAAATATACCTTCCACCACTTCTAACTGTGTGTATCACCTTAGTCATGCAATTTAATCTCTTTCCTTGTCGGCAAAAAGGGGATGTAATAGAAGCCACCTCATAAAGTTGTTGTGAGAATTAAATAAGCTACTATATATGAAGTGCTCAGAACAGGGTCAGTTACACAATAAGCCCTCTATAACTATGTGCTATTATTATTAAGGTGCATCTGCTATTTTTGCCTGCCCAGCATTCCCTCCCCCTTCTTTTGGTAAGTGCTCCAGTTTGCCTTTGAATAACTACCCCTCCACCATGCCACACAGTCTTGGCAAAATTCTCAGTCAATATAGCCTGCACTCAACCCTCATTGGGCAAAGGGTAGGCAAATGGCCCAAATTAAGTCAATCTTATGCTTTTTCCGTGGAATTTGAATCCTAAGCAGAGTGACTCAAATACTGAAAACAGAATTCGGTCTTTCTGATGCTCAGGCCTAGAAGAAGCTATTCCAGAGCATCTGTCTTCTAGATCTCGGGAATAGACTTATTTCTTGTCCTTTACAAAATCTGATTAAACAAGCCTTCCTTGGATTCTGTTATTCATCCAGTACCTATCTAAAAAATTTCTTTTTTGCCAAAATTAATTTTGGTTGTTTGCGTAACCATATGTTGAACAAATAGGACTTCTGAAATTAAATCATAAAGAAACTTGAGTTTTGATCGTCGTTGTCTATTTAAATCCATTAATGAGCCTGGCTCTTCTCCAGCCTCTGCATAGATAGCATAGCAGTTAAAACAGTAGCTCTGAACTCAAACACTACCAGCTCAAAGTCTATCTCTACCTCCTCCTAACAGTGTTCCTGAATGTCTCTTTGCCTCAGTTTCCTTAACTGTAAAATGGGGGACCCCATTTTAGAACAAGTCAATGAGAGCCAAAGTACAATCTTGAGTATATCCCACCTGAATTTAGAAACCGTCTCAAGAATAGATTTGACACGTTGAACACTGATGACCGAATACAAGACGAGTTGTGGAATGACATCAAGGACATCATCCATGAAGACAGCAAGAGGTAATTAAAAAGACAGGAAAGAAAGAAAAGACCAAAATGGATGTCAGAAGACACTCTGAAACTTGCTCTTGAAGATACAGTAGCTAAAGCAAAAGGAAGAAATGATGAAGTAAAAGAACTGAACAGATTTCAAAGGGCGGCTCGAGAAGACAAAGTATTACAATAATATGTGCAAAGAGCTGGAAACAGAAAATCAAAATGGAAGAACACACTTGGCATTTCTCCAGCTGAAAGAACTGAAGGAAAAATTCAAGCCTCAAGTTACAATAGTGAAGGATTTCTTGGGGACAATACTAAATGATGCAGGAAGCATCAAAAGAAGATAGAAGGAATACACAGAGTCATTATAACAAAAAGAATTGGTCAATGTTCAACCATTTCAAGAGGTGGCATATGATCAGGAACCAAGGGTACTGGAGGAAGAAGTCCAAGCTGCACTGAAGGCACTGGCAAAAAACAAGGCTCCAGGAATTGAAGAAATATCAATTAAGATGTTTCAACAAACAGATGCAGCGCTGGAAGCACTCACTCATCTATGCCAAGAAATCTGGAGGACAGCTACCTGGCCAACTGACTGGAAGAGATCATATTTCTGCCTATTCCTAAGAAAGGTGATCCAAACAAATGTGGAAATTATCGAACAATATCATTAATATCACACCCAAGTAAAATTTTGCTGAAGATTATTCAAAAGCAGCTGCAGCAGTATATCAACGGGGAACTGTCAGAAATTCAGGCTGGATTCAAAAGAGGACATGGAACCAGGGATATCACTGCTGATATCAGATGGCTCCTGGCTGAAAGCAGAGAATACCAGAAAGATGTTTACCTCTATTTTATTGCCTATGCAAAGACATTCTACTGTGTGGATCATAACAAACTATGGATAACATTTCGAAGAGTAGGAATCGCAGAGCACTTGCTTGTGCTCATGAAGAACCTGTACATAGATCAAGAGGCAGTTGTTCAAACAGAACAAGGGGATGTTGCATGGTTTAAAGTTGGAAATGTGTGTGTCAGGGCTGTATCCTTTCACCGTTTATCTATTCAATCTGTATGCTGAGCAAATAATCCAAGAAGCTGGACTATATGAAGAAGAACGGGGTATCAGGATTGGAAGAAGACTCATTAACAATCTGTGTTATGCAGATGACACAACCTTGCTTGCTGAAAGTGAAGAGGACTTGAAGCACTTACTAATGAAGATTAAAGAGTACAGCCTTCAGTATGGATTACACCTCAACATAAGGAAAACAAGAATCCTCACAACTGGACCAATAAGCAACATCACAGTAAACGGAGAAAAGATCAACATTGTCAAGGATTTCATTTTACTTGGATCCACAATCAACATGCATGAAAGTAGCAGTCAAGAAATCAAAAGACACGTTGCGTTGGGCAGATCTGCTGCGAAAGGCCTCTTTAAAGTGTTGAAAAGCAAAGATGTCACCTTGAAGATTAAGGTGTGCCTGACCCAATCCATAGTATTTTCAATCTCATCATAGGCATGTGAAAGCTGGACAATGAATAAAGAAGACCAAAGAAGAACTGACACCTTTGAATTGTGGTATTGGCAAAGGATATTGAATATACCATAGACTGCCAAAAGAATGAACAAATCTGTCTTGGAAGAAGTACAACCAGAATACTCTTTAGAAACAAGGATGGCAAGACTACGTCTTACATACTTCAGACATGTTGTCAGGAGGGATCAGTCCCTGGAGAAGGACATCATGCTTGGTAAAGTACAGGGTCAAAGAAAAAGAGGAAGACCCTCAGTGAGATGGACTGACCCAGTGGCTACAACAGGCTCAAGCATAACAAGGATTACGAGCATGGCTCAGGACCAGGCAGTGTTTCATTCTGTAGTACATAGGGTCGCTATGAGTTGGAACCGACTCCACGGCACCTAACAACAACAAAATGGGGGAATAACAATACCTACCTCAATGCATGTTACGGATTAAAAACTGTTTGTGAAAGCCACCCACTTATGGTATTTTTGTTATAGCAATACTAGGCAACTAAGAATTTGGTACCAGAGAGCGGGGTACTGCTCTAACAAATACCTAAAATGTGGAAGTAGTTTTGGAATTACATGATGAGTAGAGGCTGGAAGAATTTTGATGTGCTTCATCGAATCTAGTAAGGCTCTAGACAGTCTTGAAGAGATGGTAGAATTCAGCCTCTTGAACTGTAAGAAAATGAATTTCTGTTCATTAAAGTCACCAATTTGTGGTATTTCTATTACAGCAGCACTAGATAACTAAGACAGTGTATTATTGTGAAAATTAAATGATTTTCCAAATGTAAAATACCTGGAACTAAGCTTGGAACACAGATAAGTCCTGAAAAAATGTTAACAGGGGTGATGGCAGTAGTGGAAGGAGGTAAGTGGTGATCCAGTAAGCTTGTCTCTTTTCCTTGCAATCCATCACTTCGGGCCCCAATCATTCTTGTTTCCATGTCTTTGCTCATACCAGTCCTCTCTCACTTCTAAATCCTTCAAGACCAAACTAATTCAAGTACTACCATTTCCACACTGATCTACAAAGACTACATTAACCTGATTCTTTACTTGCAGGAATTATAATCAGTAGCAGATACATAGTCTTGATTTCATATCATTCCCGTTGTTTTCTAATTGTGCCTGTATGTGAATCATGACTTTCACAATAAGAAAACTATTCCTTGAAGGCATGAATGATAGTTTACATTTATTTTACGCCCTTATATTGCTTAGCCTAGAGTAAAAACCAAAAAAAAAAAACAAACCCAGTGCCATCGAGTCGATTCCAACTCATAGCGACCCTATAGGACAGAGTAGAAGTGCCCGACAGTTTCCAAGGAGCACCTGGCGGATTCAAACTGCCGACCTTTTGGTTGGCAGCTGTAGCACTTAACCACTATGCCACCAGGGTTTCCAGCCTAGAGTAAGGCTCACAGTAAATCTTTAATAATCAACTTTTGAGTGTTCCTCTAAACAGCTAAAAATATTACCAATCACAATTACTTCAGACTTTATATGTTTTCATTGTAGTATAAGCATACAAAAATGACAGGGTCCAGAACTTTTCTTTTCCTGCATCGTCCCAGACTAGTCCACGCACACCGGACCTCCAATACATGTCATTAACTATCCACAAAACCCCTGAAAACTTCAGGAGCTTAAAATTAATTCCCAATATGATAGGAAATTCCAAATGTGTTTGTTAAGATTTGAACTATAATGGGGAAAGGTCTTTAAAAAAAAAAAGAAACACAAAACATGGAGATAAGGGAAACACATACTTAGACATTTTTTCCCCCTCCTAATACATTTTCTTTTCTCCTAAGACCTGTTGATGAAGGTCAAAGCAGAGAAGGTGACTAGTGTATCTTCTTAGAATCATGTTTCTGGAAAAATGATCTTTTATTTTTGAAAGCCTGCATAACTCAAAGCACACCATGTTCTTTCTCTGACTTCTCTAAGCCTGTGAACAAATATACTTAGAAATAAAAATTTCTCCCATCAATGCCCAAGAGCATATCATTTACATATAAAAAGACAGCATTGTTTCATAGCTTTGTGGGCTGCTTTCTTGTCACGTGAGAAAGTCAACTGGGAAAAAGAAATTGAATAAGCCTCTATGCAATTTTGTGAGAAATGGTCTGTGAAATGGGGATGCATGAACTGACTCATTTGACTGACCCTGGGAACAAGCTTATATTACATCTAAATGACACTTCTATAAAATTCCATACTTTGTGGCTTATTGTTATATTTAATAAAAAAATATAGATATGGCTATTTCAAAGTTAAGAAAAAGAAGTGCTTTTTCTAAATGCTATCCAGTATGAATTTTCCAATCAGAGCAACTCTTTATCATTTCTTTTCTACAGGAACACTCAGTTTGGGAGAGAAAGAAAGGGGAAGAGAGAGCAGGGAGAAAGAAAAAAAGCTACATTTCTTACTTGGATTGTGCGAGACAGCCTGGTGCAACCACATTGTGATTCTCTTCCTTGGCCTGGAGTGCAGTGAGCTCTACCATGTTGACCATCACATCATTTGTGTGGCCTGGAAGCTGGGGAAGCACTGAAATTATCTTCTCTACTAAGTTGTCTCCATGATGTCCAACTGCTCCTGTTGAAGCAGACAAGAAAATATAAGCTCATAAAATGGGAGGAAAAATTAAGCTGGAAAATATTTTATAATGTATCTTCTACTAAAAATAACATTTTTTGTTTGTTTCTGTTATACAAATCAGTAACAGAAACCTAGTATTTTGCCCTTTGTAACACTGACCAAACTCACAATTACCTAGTCACTGTCTGCCTCATGTGTTGAACTCAGTGCTCCATGAAGGCAGACACCATGTGTGCTTTGGTTACTCCTATGTCCCCAGCCCCTAGCACAATGCCTGCATATGGTAGGCATGAATAAGTATAGAGTAAATCAATAAATGATCAGCATATAATCAGACAGGTAAATAGTGTTATAGGATGATAAAAAAAAAAAAAAAAAAAACCTGTTGCTGTCAGGTTGATTCCAACTTATAGCAACCCTATGGGACAGAGTAGAACTGCCCAATAGGATTTCCAAGGAGCACCTGGTGGATTCAAACTGCTGAGTTTTTGGTTAGCAAGCCATAGCTCTTAACCACTATGCCACCAAGGTTGAAAAGAATTTCTTCGTTTTACTGATGAAGACACTAAGAGCCAGAAGGACTTAGAGACCTAAAGGCAAAACTTGTTAATAGCACTGCTTTACTGGGCTAGAATCTAATCTTCACAATAGCAAAGACTGTTTGTTTAGTTTTCCTTGGACCCACCGTGCATAGCACTGAATGCAGCAGCTGGCAGACTCTCACTGAGTATTTTCCGGACAAAGGAAAGTATAAATGAATGAATGAATGGTGACAGCTTGCAATGATAGGCTGCATTTATTGAATGCTTTCTGTGTACCAGGCACTGTTCGAGGTGCTTTATGTGTATTGACTCTTTTATTAACAAATGAGTTAAAGAGCTCAAATTGAAATTCAAGACTAATGACGCAGTTCATGTTTTTTCCATGAAACCAAGTAATTTCCTAAAAAGCCATTAGTGCTTGGAAAACATCACTCCAAAGATAAGTGGGACTTACCGCATCTACTTGTTTCAATCCCATTCACTTAAAATTAATTTTTTGCTTCCTATTATCTCTCTCTCTCTTACTCTTTCTCTCTCTTTCTCAATTTTGCCCTGTTGTATCAATGTGACAGAAGAACTAGAGGAAAGGCCAAACCAGGAACCCAAGGAACCATCATCATCATTATCACTGTCATCACAGTAGCTAATATTTATTGAGGGATTATAATATACCAAAGACTTGATGACACAGTGGTTAAGAACTCAGCTTCTAAGCAAAAGGTCAGCAGTTCAAATCCACCAACTGCTCCTTAGAAACCCCATGGGGCAGTTCTGCTCTGTCCTATAAGTTCGCTATGAGTTAGAATCAACTCAACGGCAACGGGTTTGATTTTTTTGGTTTTGATATGATATACCAAGTACTAAGTTCAGTATTGTATTATTATTATTATCCACTTAATTCTTACAACAAGTCTCATAGGCAGGAATTACTATGCTCATTTACAGAGTAAAAGGCTTAGTTTAACTCACTTGCTCAAGATCACATAACTTGTAAATTATGGAGCAACAATTCAAACAAAGGAGGCACATGACTCCAAAAGCCATACTCTTAGCTAAAAAAAAAAAAAAATCAGGCCCACAAAAGTGACGTAAGACAGAGACGGCAGGAGTGCTTCTAAGGTGACTAGTGATGTTTAAGAAAAGGCTTTTTATTCCATCAGTAGAATGATCATTTCATTAATCTGGAAGAAGCCATGTTTTACTTATGTTGTCTATGGTTTATGGTTATCTCCCCAGCACTCAGCCCAGGAGCTGCTCATTAAATACTTGCTGAATGAATGTCTACTGATTGTAAATGGCCCGGGATCCAAAGAGGGTCAAAAGTCTAAGTGAATTATGACTTCATGTCTTTAAACTAAGCCTGGAATAGAGATACTAGGATTACCTCACATTATATCTCACTGTACTTGTTCCCTCCTCCCTTACTAAAAACTTTTACAAATACCCACTTTCTTTCCAAATAAATTTTCTTTGACTTTGGTGCCCAACTTCTGATCCTTATCCCAAGCTATTCTTGTTTTTCTTTGACCACTCACAGACACGTGGCACAAGAAAGTATTCTATATCTGCTGCCTTTCTTTCTGAATGTGTTTCACCCCTATAATCTCGCTGCTGCTCACTCCCGACCCCGAACTCTGAGGTTTTTGGCAATCTCAGTTCATTAAAACCTTTGCAAATTGAAACTCTTGACTAATCCAGCCCTCTTGAAACTTTGAAATATGAGATGACTTGATATTTTTTTCCTAAGGTATAATAGTCAGAAGTCACTTTTACAGAATCAAAGTAGCTTTTATATCCTAATATCCTAAATGTTCAAAGTAAGGGAATGGTTAATTGTGGTTTTTATTCTCTTCAGTTTATCTGTATCTTCTAAACTTTCCATGGTGAACATATATTCCTGTTGTAATAAGAATGAGAAAATATATCACACACAGACACACACACACACAAATATCCCAAAATTTAACAACAGTTATCTTTGAATGGTAAGCTTTTATTGATGTAAACTCTACAGAAACTTCATTTCCTCCAAGTGTTTTTTTTACAAGAAATACATAAAGCTTGCCTAATTAAAAAAAAAAAAAAAAAAAAAAAACCTCTTTAAAGTGTTAAAAGACAAAGATGTCACTTTGAGGATTAAGGTGTGCCTGACCCAAGCCATAGTATTTTCAATCGCGTAACATGCAAACAAAAGCTGGACAATGAATAAGGAAGAAAGAAGAAGATGCCTTCGAATTATGGTATTGAGCTTTTCCACTGGTGAAGAATAATCAGTATACCATGGACTTCCAGAAGAATGAACAAAACTGTTTTGAAAGAACTACAGCCTGAATGCTCCTTAGAAGCGAGGATGGGCGAGACTGTGTCTCACATAGTTTGCACATGTTATCAGGAGGGAACAGTCCCTGGAGAAGGACATCATGCTTGGCAGAGGGTCAGCGAAAAAGAGCAAGACCCTCAACGAGATGGACTGACACAGTGGCTGCAACACTGGGCTCAAATATAGCAACAATTGTAAGGATGGTACAGGAGTAGGCAGTGTTTCGTTCTGTTGTACATAGGGTCGCTATGAGTCGGAACCAACTCAACGGCACATAACAACAACAATTAAAAAAATTAATTACATTCCATTGGAAACTGTTTAAAGTGTTACATCAGAGAGAATTAACAAAATGCCAATTTTACATGACCACAATTACTCAGCTTCATAGATTTAGTCAAAAGGATATGAATATCTAACACGTTTGTTAACAAATCAAAAGGATAAAGCAGGCATGGGCTTTTAACTCTTTGTCCTGCTCTGCTCTCAATACAGTTTCTCACATATCCAGCTTTACAGAGTTCAATATTCATTTTTTAAATTTAATCAGTGCCATTTATATGACTCATATATAGACTAAACATTTGGGGCCTCTCAATGTCACAGTAACATCAGGTTCTCATTTTACCAAAAAAAAAAATCAACATTTATATCACATTTAAATTTTCAGGGGGCTTAATCTTTCTTTCATTCCAGAAATTTAAAAACATTATTTGAAAAGCTCAAGAGAGAAAGTCAACTACAACTCAGTTATCTTTTCCCTGTTCTAAGTTTTAATTTAGCAAACAGCTATGCAGTCAGTCTGCTTCCAATGCTATCTTTTCATACAAAGTGTGGGGGGAAAAAAATAGGAGATCTGGGCTCTAGTGCTTCTTTCCTCCACTAGCTCCCTGTGTATCTGGGGCAACTTCTATGAATTGGTACAACTTTAAAACAAGAACGAAAACTGGTTGTGACTCAATTCCAACTCACAGCAACCCCAGGTGTGTTAGAGTAGAACTGTGCTCCACAGGATTTTCAATGGCTGATTTTTCAGAAGTAGATCGTAGGTGTTTCTTCCAAGGCACGTGTAGGTGCACTCGAACCACTAACCTTTTGGTTAGCATCCAAGCGTGTTAACCATTTGCACCACTCAGGGACTCCAATCTGCTTTAACAATCTAAAAACTAAGGGTTGGCCCAACTGACATCTACATATCTTCCAACTTAAGGATCTGAGATACTAAGTTCAGTCAGTTGCTCCAAGGACTAAATTGTTTTTTACCTAACGGGACCAGAATAATATCAATCTGTGGTGCCCTTGACCCAAGCAAAGGTGTTTTCAATCGCTTCATGTGCATGTAAAAGCTGGACAATGAATAAGGAAGACCGAAGAAGAGCTGACGTCTTTGAATTATAGTGTTGGCAAAGAATATTGAATATACCATGGACTGCCAAAAGAATGAACAAATCTGTCCTGGAAGAAGTACACCTTGAATGTTGCTTAGAAGTAAAGATGGCAAAACTTCATCTCACATACTTTGAACAAGTTTTCAGGAGGGACCAGCCTCTGGAGAAGGACATCATGCTTGGTGAAGTAGAGGGTCATCGAAAAAGAAGAAGACCCTCAAGGAGATGGATTGACACAATAGCTGCAACATTGGGCTCAAGCATACTCATTGTGAGAATGGTGCAGGACTGGGCGGTTTTGGTTCTGTTGTACATAGGGTTGCTATAAGCTGGAACCAACTCGATAGCGCTTGACAACAACAACAATGTTAATGACCCTATGGGTCCTAAATGAATCTGCATGCTAGTATTAAGTGACTTGGTTATATTTAGCACTACAATTTTCCCAATTCCTTGACTGATGTCTGGAGCAACAGATACTCTATAAATATCAATGAATGAATAGAACATTTTTTATTCTTCCAATAGCACTTTAGAGTTGATATTTTCCCCTCTTCACAAATGAGAAAATCCTCAAAAGGTCCAGTAAGGTTCAAAGAGCAAGTCAGTAAGCCAGGACTTGTGGATATACTGGTCTGGCTCTGACACCAGCAATCTAGTCAGTGCCTTGTGCCTTATGCCTATGGTTATTTTAAATCTTATCCTCTGGACTCTGAAGAAAAGACATGAGTTGGCTAGCTTGTATTTTATATAAAAGCAGGTGTGGATGTGGAGAAAAAAATAAGTTATTTTTCTGAACGTGAAAGCAGCACCCATATCCAACAAATCTTTATAGCAGGTAAATAACTTTTGGACGTAGCCAACCCTTACATCACATCAACATCAGCTCCACTATCCAGGACAGGGGTTCTCAAGCCTTTCCATGGCCACACACATGAGGATATTTCTGAGGATAGGCTCCAGAACCAAGTGCTTGGTTTCAAATCCTGATTCTGCCACTACTAGCTGTGTAACCAGAACAAGTTACTTGACTCCTCTATACTTCAGTTTCCTCATCTGCAAAATGGGGATACTTACAAAAATACTAACTTTGAAGGATTGTTATAAAAATTAGATGGGTTTACGTATATAGATTATTGACAAAAACTGTAAGCCCTCAAATGCTAACCATTACTAATACTCTCGAATTTCAGTACTTTCACAAAAACATACAACCACATCTTAAAGCAAATATAAACAAACCAAAAAAACAAAAACAAACCCATTGTCTTTGAGTTGATTCTGACTCAGAGCAATGCTTACAAAAACACCGAGATAACAAAATCCCAAAATTAAGGACCACCTACTGGATTGGAAGATAATCTTCAATCTTGGATTTAATTTAAAAGTGTGGATGAAGCTAAAGTTCAGAAGAACTGAACCATGAAAGGAAATTTAACTCCCAAGGTTACCACCACCTCCCACCTTCTGAATTTGAACTTAAAAAAACTATTAGCAAAGCACTCCAGCTGATCTCAAGAGCAGGAGAGGAAGGGAGAGGAAATCAGGCTCAAACCTTTTAGGGATTTACAAATCAAGTCTACCTTTTCAACTGTCCCTGGAAACAAATCAGAAGCCCACAGAATGTACTTAAATCCTCAGTGTAAACGTGCCTGAAGCACTCTGCGGGACCCAAGCTTCTAGGTAGTTTAGACATGGTAAAAGTAAGCTACAGGGAAGCCAGAATCAGAGGGACAAGTACTTCTTGAACAGTTACAACACATTTTTTATATTTTTTAAGCCCTGAAGAACTATCAACTGCTTCAGAAGAGCAAGGAACTTGTCTATCTTGTTCACCACTGCTTCTCTAGCACCTGGAACAGTGTTTAGGACACAGTAGGCACTCAGTAAATATTTACTGAAAAAAATACACCAACTATTAGACAGTGATACTACTTTCTGCCAAGATCATGACAAAACAATAAGAGACTTGCCTATATTACAAGCATGATATTAACAATATCAAATATTTATGAATTATTTGAGGTCATTTTTGCTACTGTCAATTTCATATCTAAGAAAAACAGATCTCAGTATATAAATCTCCTAATGATAAATTATTAGGGGATAGTATTCAAAGCCCTGGTGGCATAGTGGTTAAGAGCTATAGCTGATAACCAAAAAGTCAGCTGTTTGAATCCACCAGGAACTCCTTGGAAACTCTATGGAGCAGCTCTACGCTGTCCTATATGGTCGCTACTAGTCAGAATTGACTTGACAGCAACAGGTTGAGTTTTTGGGTTTTTTAGTATTCAAAGTATTTAAATATATGTAACATATATTTATATAGATAAATATATTTATAAATATTTATAATATAATTATAAATTACAATAATTATATATTTATAATATAATTATAAATATTTATATAGAAACATATTTACATATTTATAAACATATATGTATATATAAATAATATATATTTAAATATATGTAACATAAATTTATGTAACATACATTTAACTATATATACAGATATATATAAACCAAAAACTAAAAAATATATTCCCTTTTAGTCTCCATATTAAAGATGCTTGTTAAGAGTGTTGTAGGGGAAAAAAATCTCAAAGTTTAGTAAAGCAAAACGGAAGTTTTATTCGGCATATACTCAAAAAGACAAAAGTTGAGAAGCAGACAAGCATGTTCCCAGAGCTAGTGTCTGTCCGAGTCCAAAGAAATATTAAATAGGCAAGAATGGGAGAACGGACAAGCATGCTGCCAAGGAAGGTTACAGAGTTATCAGTACATATTAACATTACGAATGGGCAAAACCATTGAAAGCTTCACCTTTTCACAGATTGGCTAGAAACTGTGCTCCTACATTTTGAATTGTCCCTCTCAACAATCATTGGTACAGGTTTCAGTAAGGACAGTCAGGAGGGTCTCTGTTGGTCCAACAAATTTCTATTGACTAAATGTTAATAGGAAAAGATAAAAGTAGAAAGTCTTTTGTGTTCTGGCTTATGTGAAAGCTTCCCTACAAGACATTTTCCAAGATTATTCTATCCATTGTCTTTATACCTCAGGGCCCAGTTGATGTGACCTTGTGAGTCTTTGGCAGCCCAGCTCCAGCTGGATCACATTCTCTATGCTCAAGGACAGGGAAAAAAGACTCCAGTATTATTTTCTAAAGCAAGTGACTTAAATTGAAATTCAAATCATTCAAGTCATTGTAAGAATTTCCAAATTGCTTTTTGATTTTTAGAAGTTGTTACTGTAATCTTTTGCTTGCTGCAGCTGTAGCTAGCGAAACAATGCCTCTGTCTGAGCATGACTTGATCTAAGAAACCTCACTAAACTCTTAAAAAAACCACCCCCTTAAATTGGTAGTCATGAGCTCCTCAGTTCTCTGTACTTGTTGCATCCAAAAGGGGAGATCAGAAAAAAAAAAATTGAGCATCATGGCCAGGTATGCTCTCGGATGCCAGGGCCTAGACCAATGCCAGGACTAATGCCCTCAGTACCACCCACCCTACCACCCTCCTTGAGTTTGGGCCACCCTGAACAACAGGCAAGTGCTGCACCTCCACAATCATCGCTGCCACAACCGCCACCATCTCTGCTTGCCTCAGTCCCTCAGCACCTCTGAGGGGAGAGCAGGTACCTCTATTCATACCTGGAGGCTTCTAGACCATCACTTGCCTCCACTGGATGACAGAATCAGGCGATTTGTGTGCTTAGTAAGTGGAGGATTTCTCTTTACTCACTAGTACAAAAGTACTTTAATATTTAAACAAGTTTTGACAATACAGCTATGTACCAACTGAAGATCATAACATGATGTTGATCACGGAATCATAACATGATGTTGAAACACCTTTGAAACAAATGAACAATAGACTGATCATTTGGAAGATAATATGATTAAATTCAAAAGATATCCATTAAAAAGACTTCAGTTTATAAGGTACTAGTATCACAGTAATAAACTAGTCTCAATGACGGTCTATCCTCCAAAACTTACTCTCCATCAGCCAGCAATAATTTTGATCCCTTCTGAAGGAAAAGCATGTCATAATTTTAAAATAGGAAGCAGATCACACTATAGCAAAATGTGATTGGTTTCAGAAGGGACCACAAATCAAACCTGGCTTCACACACCAGCAGACAGGCAAGCCTAATGGTTTGGGCTTGACATAATGCTTCTGTCTAGAACATTCTGTTTCATTAGGAGAGAGGAATTAACTTAAAAGTAGAGGAAATGATTGTGCCTTCTAATATCAAGATCTGCTGTACAAGGTCAAGTTCATATCTCAAGGAAATTACAAACTGGCAGCTCCGCCTCTCCTGTGATAACAAAACAGCATACTCCTTGTGAAATCCATACTTCTTGTGAAATCAGTCTGGAACAGTGATATCTGCTTTTAGAATCACAGCTGATAGAAAAACTTTGAAATGGAATTTATTATAATAGAGTGTTATTTTATTTAATAAAATAACACTTGCTCATGAGGGTGGAAAGTAAAAGTCCTTGACACCTCTCGATGCTTAATGAAAATGGCTTTATTTTCCTATACTGTTGTTGTTACTAGCTGCCCTACAGTCAGCTCTGACTCACGGCGGCCTTATGTATAACAGAATAGAATAGAATGCTGCTCAGTCCTGCACCATTTTCACGAACATTGGTGTGTTTGAATCCACTGTTGTGGCCATTGTATAGTGCCTTCCAACATAGTGGGCTCATCTGGCAGCACTGGAAGGACAATTGTTCTATCATCATTTATAAGGTTTTCATTGGCTGATTTTTGGAGGTAGATCGCCAGGCCTTTCTTCCTAGTCTAAGTCCGTAAGCTCTGCTAAAACCTGTCCACCATGGGTGACCCTGCTGATATTTGAAATGCCGGTGGCATACCTTCCAGTATGATACTAAACAAAAACTAAATGATTCCGGTTCATAGCAACCCTACAGGACAGAGTAGAACTGCCCCACAGGGTTTCCAGGGAGCAACTGGGGGATTTGAGCTGCCAACCTTCTGGTTAGCAGCCGTAGCTCTTAAACACTGCGCTACCGGCTCTCCTTAAGTATGATAAAAAAAATTTTTTTTAAAACCCAAACCCAGTGCCGACGAGTCGATTCT
The DNA here is from genome assembly GCF_024166365.1 of Elephas maximus indicus. Taxonomy (NCBI): domain Eukaryota; kingdom Metazoa; phylum Chordata; class Mammalia; order Proboscidea; family Elephantidae; genus Elephas; species Elephas maximus. Next base: position 108,368,441 of record NC_064823.1, on the reverse strand, counting down.
AACTCATAGTGACCCTATCGGACAGAGTAGAACTGCCCCATAGAGTTCCCCAGGAGCACCTGGCAGATTCGAACTGCCGACCCTTTGGTTAGCAGCTGTAGCACTTAACCCCTACGCCACCAAGGTTTCCCTTTTTAAATATGATAGTAACACGCAAATTACCATAGTAAGACAAACTGACAACTGGGTGGTGGTTTCCTATACTAGTATCCTTCAAACCAAGTTCCATAAATCCTCTCCCACAGCTGCTGAGGAACCAGCTTCGTCACTCATGACTTTTGTTGCTTCTGTTAGTCTGCTTTGAGGGTTCGGCTTTGTCTTGACTATCCTGGCCTGCAAGAAGCTAGATGTGTAGAACGCAGGCCCCACTCACACCCATGAACAGCCTCTCGATTCCATTATTTTCCCATCCTTAAACTCAAACATAATACTTCCATCAATTTTCAAGCTAAAAATCAAACTGATTTTCATATCAGTAACTAACATTCACCAAAGTTTTGATCAATGAAGTCTTCCCTAGTCCTTGTTATTTTCAAATGCTTCTTATATTTCAATTTCCTTAAAATAACTAAATCTTTGATGATTCCAAGCAGGTCCCTACCAAATCTTCCTGTTTATCCCTACATTGTTCTATATCACAGGAGGCTCTCCCTGAGCAGTCTTCCTATCAGAAACCTAAAAATAATTTTTTTGTATTTTTAATTTTTACTTAAAAATAAATCCAAGGAGAAGCAGGGCCAAGATGGCTGACTAGGTAGAAGCTACCTCAGATCCCTCTTGCAACAAAGACTCGTAAAAACAAGTGAATCAATCACATACATGACAATCTACGAACGCTGACCATCAAACACAGATCTAAAGAGTTGACCTGAGTGACATAGACTGACAATGAGCAACCACTGGGAAGCAACGGCTGTTTTCGGAGCCTGGAACCAGCATCCCAGTCAGAAAGCCTTGGCGCCGGGCTTTGGACTGGGCGAAGGGGAGCTGACCACGGCATCCTGAGACGGCGCAAACACAGGACGCAGCCCTAGCCCCCAGAAGTGACCTCGGGGGAAGCCCAGCCAGTGTACGCAGGCAGCACAGCGACGCGGCTGACAGGAGGAGAAGACACCAGGAGGCAGCGACTGGTCTTGGAGCCTGGAGTGTGGTGTCCCATCTGGGGAACCTTGGCTCTGGGCTTTGGACTGGGAGCGGAGGAACCGACCATGGCTTCCGAGACAGCACAAGCACAGGACACGGGCCTGACCCTCAGGGGCAATCTCGACCCAGCCAAGGCACGCAGGCTACACACCACTCGAGAATCTCAGATAAAAGAGTTATCATCAAGCAAGATCAGCAACTTTGTCTATATTCTGGGGTGCTACTCTCTCCTATTTATCTGATCCCTCCCCTCCCCGTCCCAGGTGGCTTCATCAACATTGGAATTTCCTGAGCCAGAGAGTGAAGTGCTTGGCATTTTTTTTTTTTTTTAATCTTTTCCTAACCTATTCTCCTGGCCTGAGAGAAGCAGCTACAAAAAACCCAGAGACCAAAAATCCTTCCCTGACGTCCTGAAATTTGACTAAAAATACAGTACCAGCTCAAGCCAAGCATATGAGAACCACAGTCTTGGGCTTTCATCCCTACAGCGAACAAGGTGGCTATTATACTGCAAAGGCAATTCTGATAGGGATCTGACTGTAATTGTTTTAGCGGATTACTGGAAAGACAAGTTTCCCAGGTCTGATATCTCCACCTATTAAACCGAGCCCTCACTGACCCACAACAGGGAACTGAGGGCTGAAGCTCACCCAAGACCACCTAGCCTTCTGCCTTAGGGGTCTGAGGAGGGTGACACCTACGAATCTGTGGAGGTACTTGCATTGGGTGCCTAAGGTACAGCTGCAGAGCACACCAACCAAAGTGCTTTAGGAATAGAGACACACCTACCTCACTGGCACTTGGGGGAAGCCTGTTAGCATCCTGCCCCCACTAGAGTGTGACCCTCTGCTGCTACTAGAATCCGGTACACACAACTATCACCATTACTCCTCTAGGTGGATAGACGACAGTCTGCACCACATACTTGGTGACCCAAAATCAGATTCTACTCAAGAATAGTGAATGGACTCTTAGGCTTATATATCTGGTAACAGCCCTAACCAGCTGGTAATAGGACATAAGTGATTCCAGGGCTGCAACAATCAAGACAGCGCAATCTAGCAGCCCATCTACATATATTGAAAGAAAACAAAACAAGATAAGACTCAGTGGGCAAATATAAAATAAATCACTACAATATCATAGGGATGGCTAGGAGACAGCAATCGATATTAAACCACATAAAGAAGCAGACCATGATTGCTTCTACAACCCCGAAATAAAGAATCAAAATCTTTCCCAAATGAAGATACAATCCTGGAATTGCCAGATGCAGAATACAAAAAACTAATTTACAGAATGCTTCAAGACATCAGGGATGACCTCAGAAATGAAATAAGGCAATCTACAGAAAAAGCCAAGGAACACACTGATAAACCAGTGGAAGAAATCAAAAAGATTATTCAAGAACATAGTGGAAAAATTAATAAGCTGAGAGAATCCATAGAGAGACAGCATTCAGAAATCCAAAAGATTAACAGTAAAATTACAAAATTAGACAACTCAGTAGGAAGTCAGAGGAGCAGACTCAAGCAATTAGAATGCAGAGTGGGGGACCTGGAGGATAAGAGAATTGATACCAATATACAAAATATAGCTGAAAAAAATCGGGTAAAAGAATTTAAAAAAACGAAGAAACCCCAAGAATCATGAGGGACTCTATCAAGAAGAATAACTTGCGTGTGATTGGAGTTCCAGAACAGGGAGGGATAACAGAAAATACAGAGAGAAGGGTTGAAGATCTGCTGGCAGAAAACTTCCCTGACATCATGAAAGGCGAAAGGATATCTATCCAAGATGCTCATTGAACCCCATATAAGATTGATCCAAAAAGAAAATCACCAAAACATATTATCATCAAACTTCCCAAAACCAAAGATAGAAAATTTTAAAAGCAGCCAGGGATAAAAGAAAGGTCTCCTACAAAGGAGAATCAATACGAATAAGTTCAGACTACTCAGCAGAAACCATGCAGGCAAGAAGGCAAAGGGATGACATACATAGAGCGCTGAAGGAGAAAAACTGCCAGCCAAGGATCATATATCCAGCAAAACTCTCTCCCAAATATGAAGGTGAAATTAAAATATTTACAGATAAACACAAGCTTAGAGAATTTGCAAAAACCGAACCAAAGCTACAAGAAATACTAAAGGAAATTGTTTGGTCAGAAAATCAATAATATCAGATACCAGCACAACACAAGGTCACAGAACAGAACATCCTGATATCAACCCAAATAGGAAAATCACAAAAACAAATTAAGATTAATTTTAAAAAGAAAAAAACACTCAAAACAGGGAATCATTGAAGTCAAAATGTAAAAGATCACAATAATCAAAAAGAGGGACTAAATACAGGAGGCATAGAACTGCCATATGGAGAGGGAAACAAGGCGATATAGGACAATACAAGTTAGGTTTTTACTTGGAAAAATAGGGGTAAATCTTAAGGTAACCACAAAGAGGTATAAGAACTCCATAACTCAAAATAAAAACCAAGAAAAACATAACTCAGCAAACATAAATTCAACTTCTATGAAAATGAGGAACACACAATTTACAAAGAAAAACATGTCAGCACAAAAAAGTAAATGGAAAAATCAAATTCTCAAAAACACACGCAAATAGGCATCAAAATGACAGCACTAAACACATACTTATCTATAATTACGCTGAATGTAAATGGACTAAATGCACCAATAAAGAGACAGAGAGTCTCAGACTGGATAAAGAAACATGATCCGTCTATATGCTGCTACAAGAGACACACCTTAGACTTAGAGACACAAACTAAAACTCAACAAATGGAAAAAAATATATCAAGCAAACAACAAGCAAAAAAGAGCAGGAGTAGCAATACTAATTTCTGACAATATAGACTTTAAAGTTAAATCCACCACAAAGGATAAAGAAGGACACTACATAATGATTAAAGGGACTATAGACCAGGAAGATATAACCATATTCAATATTTATGCACCCAATGACAGGGCTGCAAGATACATAAAACAAACTTTAACAGAACTGAAAAGTGAGATAGATACATCCACAATTATAGTAGGAGACCAACACACCACTTACAGAGAAGGATAGGACTTCCAGTAAGAAGCTCAATAGAGACACGGAACATCTAATTGCTCCAATCAACCAACTTGACCTCATAGACTTATACAGAACACTCCACCCACCAGCTGCAAAGTATACTTTTCTTCTAGCGCACATGGAACATTCTCTAGAATAGACCACATATTAGGTCATAAAACAAACCTTTGCAGAATCCAAAACTTCGAAATATTACAAAGCATCTTCTCAGAACACAAGGCCATAAAACTGGAAATCAATAACAGAAAAATCAGGGAAAAGAAAGCAAATACTTGGAAACTGAACAATACCCTGCTCAAAAAAGACTGGGTTATAGAAAACATTAAGGAGGGAATAAAGAAATTCATAGAAAGCAACGACAATGAAAACACTTCCTATCAAAACCTCTGGGACACAGCAAAAGCAGTGCTCAGAGGTCAATTTATATCGATATATGCACACATACATAAAGAAGAAAGAGCCAAAATCAGAGAACTATCCCTACAACTTGAACAAATAGAAAGCAAGCAACAAAAGAATCCATCAGGCACCAAAAGAAAACAAATAATAAAAATTAGAGCTGAACAAAAAGAATTAGAGAACAGAAAAACAATTGAAAGAATTAACAAAGCCAAAAGCTAGTTCTTTGAAAAAATTAACAAAACTGATAAACCATTGGCCAGACTGACTAAAGAAATACAGGAAAGGAAACAAATAACCCGAGTAAGAAACGAGATGGGCCATATCACAACAGACCCAACTGAAATTAAAAGAATCGTATCAGATTATTACGAAAAATTGTACTCTAACAAATTTGGAAACCTAGAAGAAATGGATGAATTCCTAGAAAAACACTACCTACCTAAACTAACACAATCAGAAGTGAAACAACTAAATAGACCCATAACAAAAAAAGAGATTGAAACGGTAATTAAAAAACTCCCAACAAAAAAAAGCCCTGTCTAGGACAGCTTTACTGCAGAGTTCTACCAAACTTTCAGAGAAGAGTTAACACCACTACTACTAAAGGTATTTCAAAGCATAGAAAATGACAGAATACTGCCTAACTCATTCTATGAAGCCACCATATCCCTGATACCAAAACCAGGTAAAGACACCACAAAAAAAAGAAAATTACAGACCTATATCCCTCATGAACATAGATGCAAAAATCCTCAACAAAATTCTAGCCAAGAGAATGCAACAACATATCAAAAAAATAATCCACCACGACCAAGTGGGATTTATACCAGGTATGCAAGGCTGGTTTAATATTAGAAAAACCATGAATGTAATCCACCATATAAATAAAACAAAAGACAAAAACCACATGACCTTATCAATTGATGCAGAAAAGGCATTTGACAAAGTCCAACACCCATTCATGATAAAAACTCTCAGCAAAATAGGAATTGAAGGAAAATTCCTCAACATAATAAAGGGCATCTATACGAAGCCAACAGCCAACATCACTGTAAATGGAGAGAGCCTGAAAGCATTTCCCTTGAGAAAGGGAACCAACCAGACAAGGATGCCTTTTATCACCGCCCTTATTCAACATTGTGCTAGAGGTCCTAGCCAGGGCAATTAGGCTAGACAAAGAAATAAAGGGCATCCGGATTGGCAAGGAGGAAGTAAAATTATCTCTATTTGCAGATGACATGATCTTATACAAAGAAAACTCTAAGGAATCCTCCAGAAAACTACTGAAACTAATAGAAGAGTTTGGCAGAGTCTTGGGTTATAAGATAAACATACAAAAATTCACTGGGATTCCTCTACATCAAGAAAAAGAACTTCACAGAGGAAATCACCAAACCAATACCATTCACAGTAGCCCCCAAGAAGATAAAATACTTAGGAATAAATCTTATCAAAGATGTAAAAGACCTATACAAAGGAAACTACAAAGTACTAGTGCAAGAAACTAAAAAGGACCTCCATAAGTGGAAAAACATACCTTGCTCATGGATAGGAAGACTTAACATAGTAAAAATGTCTATTCTACCAAAAGCCATCTATACATACAATGCACTTCCGATCCAAATTCCAATGGCATTTTTTAATGTGTTGGAGAAACAAATCACCAACTTCATATGGAAGGGAAAGAAGCCTCGGATAAGCAAAGCATTACAGAAAAAGAAGAAGAAAGTGGGAGGCCTCACTCTACCTCATTTTAGAACATATTATGCAGCCACAGTAGTCAAAACAGCCTGGTACTGGTACAACAATAGGCACACAGACCAATGGAACAGAATTGAGAACCCAGATATAAATCCATCCACATACGAGCAGCTGATATTTGACAAAGGCCCAGTGTCAGTTAATCGGGGAAAAGATATTCTTTTTAACTAATGGTGCTGGCATAACTGGATATCCCTTTGCAGAAAAATGAAACAGGACCCATACCTCACACCATGCATAAAAACTAACTCCAAGTGGATCAAAGACCTAAACATAAAGACTAATACGATAAAGGTCATAGAATAAAAAATAGAGACAACGTTAGGAGCCCTAATACAAGGCATAAACAGAATGCAAAACATTACCAAAAATGACGAAGAGAAACCAGATAACTGGGAGCTCCTAAAAATCAAACACCTATGCTCATCTAAAGACTTCACCAAAAGAGTAAAAAGACCACCTACAGATTGGGAAAGAATTTTCAGCTATGACATCTCCGACCAGCGCCCGATTTCTAAAATCTACATGATTCTGTTAAAACTCAACCACAAAAAGACAAACAACCCAATCAAGAAGTGGGCAAAGGATATGAACACACACTTCACTAAAGAAGATATTCAGGCAGCCAACAGATACATGAGAAAATGCTCTTGTTCATTAGCCATTAGAGAAATGCAAATTAAAACTACGATGAGATTCCATCTCACTCCAACAAGGCTGGCATTAATCCAAAAAACACAAAATAATAAATGTTGGAGAGGCTGCGGAGAGATTGGAACTCTTATACACTGCTGGTGAGAATGTAAAATGGTACAACCACTTTGGAAATCTATCTGGCGTTTTCTTAAGAAGTTAGAAATAGAATTAACATAAAACCCAGAAATCCCACTCCTTGGAATATACCCTAGAGAAATAAGAGCCTTTACACAAACAGATATATGCACATCCATGCTTCTTGCAGCTCTGTTTACAATAGCAAAAAGCTGGAAGCAACCAAGATGTCCGTCAACGGATGAATGGTTAAATAAAATTGTGGTATATTCACACAAATAATACTATGCATCGATAAAGAACAGTGACAAATCTGTGAAACATTTCACAACATGGAGGAACCTGGAAGGCATTATGCTGAGCAAAATTAGTCAGAGGCAAAAGGACAAATATTGTATAAGACCACTATTATAAGATCTTGAGAAATAGTATAAACTGAGAAGAACACATACTTCTGTGGTTACGAGGTGGGGAGGGAGGGAGGGTGGGAGAGGGTTACTTACTGATTAGTCAGTAGATAAGAACTGCTTTAGGTGAAGGGAAGGACAATACTCAATACACAGAAGGTCAGCTCAACTGGACTGGACCAAAAGCAAAGAAGTTTCCAGGATAAACTGAACGCTTTGAAGGTCAGCGGAGCAAGGGCGGGGGCTTGGGGACTATGGCTTAAGGGGACTTCTAAGTCAATTGGCAAAGTAATTCTATTATGAAAACATTCTGCATGCACTTTGAAGTGTGGCATCTGGGGTGTTAAATGCTAACAAGCGGCCATCTAAGATGCATCAATTGGTCTCAACCCACTTGGATCAGAGGAGAATGAAGAACACCAAGGTCACACGATAACTATCAGCCCAAGAGACAGAAAGGCCACATGAACCAGAGACTTACATCATCTTGAGACCAGAAGAACTAGATGGTGCCTGGCCACAACCGATGACTGCCCTGACAGGGAGCACAACAGAGAACCCCTGAGGGAGCAGGAGAACAGTGGGATGCAGACCCCAAATTCTCATAAAAAGACCAGACTTAATGGTCTGACTGAGACTAGAACAATCCCGGTGGTCATGGTCCCCAAACCTTCTGTTGGCCCAGGACAGGAACCATTCCCGAAGACAACTCATCAGACATGGAAGGGACTGGACGATGGGTAGGAGAGAGATGCAGATGAAGAGTGAGCTACTTGTATCAGGTGAACACTTGAGACTCTGTTGGCATCTCCTGTCTGGAGGGGAGATAGGAGGGTACAGAGGGTTAGAAACTGGCAAAACCGTCATGAAAGGAGAGACTGGAAGGAGGGAGCAGGTTGATTCATTAGGGGGAGAGTAAGTAGGAGTATGGAGTAAGGTGTACTTAAGCTTATATGTGATAGACTGACTTGATTTGTAAACTTTCACTTAAAGCACAATAAAAATTGTTTAAAAAGAAAAAGGAAAGATTCAAAGAATGAGAGGGACTTGACCTCTCTCCTGGCTTTGAAGACAGAGGAAGGCGGCCATGAGTCAAAGAATGTGGGAGGCCTCTAGCAGCTGGGAATGGTCCTCAGTTTACAGCCAGCAAAGGAACAGAGATCTCAGCTCCCACAAGGAACTAATACTGCCAACAACCCAAATGAGCAAGGAAGTCTACCTTCCCAAGCACCTCCAAAGAGGAATGCAGCCCTGTCAACACCCTGAATTCAGCCCAGCAAGGCTTATGTCAGACTTCTGATCTTCAGAACTGTAATATAATACATCTGCGTTGTTTTAAACTACTAAATTTGTGGTAATTTGTTACAGCAGTAATAGAAAACATACAGCGGTTTAAGTGAAATGAACCACATTTCCTGAACATCTTCACAGACTCTCAGACTTTAAAATCAAAAGAAACCAGTTGCACACTACACTGTTTACTAAGACTCTTTACTAAGTTGAAGAGGTGCCCCAGAGTACTACCTGCAATGCCAAAATCTTTGAGAGATTACTACCACCAGAGATGTTTAATCATTCCAGACTATTCTGGAAGGCAAAGATAATTTAATTTGATTAGTACTCTGAAGCTTTTCAAATATGTGGCACTTTTTTATAACGATTTTTTTTTTTTTTTAAGATAGGGACCTCTGTGCGAACAAATGTGCTTTCAGCCTGTGCTGGCTGATAAGATGCATGGCCTCCCCTCGTCCACATCTACTCTGATTTCACTGAGTCACTGCTGTCAGGTTGGTTCCAACTCAATGGCAAGCCGATGTGTTAGAGAGCAGCACCACTCCATCGGGTTTTCTTGGGTATAATCTTTACAGAAGCAGATTTCCCAGCCTTTCTTCTGCAGCACTACTGGGTGGATTAAAACTGCCAACCTTAAGGTTAGTAGATGAGCGCAGACCATTTGCACTACCCAGGGACCTACAGAATTCACGGAGGTTTGTAAATGAACTGGTGTTTTATTCATCACAACAGCATCTACATACATGTGAAAAATCGTATTCCATACGCACATCAGACAATTATCTATGCAGAAAAAAGCCTGGTACACATAGGGATGCTGTCCTGGATTGAACTGTGTCCCCCCAAAATACCTGTCAACTTGGCTAGGTCATGATTCCCTTGTATGATTGTATTATTGTCTACCATTTTATCATCTGATGTGATTTCCTTACGTGTTGTAAATCCCATCACTATGATGTAATAAAATGGATTAGCGGCAGTTATACTGATGAGGACTAAAAGATTGAATAGTATCTTAAGCCAAACTCTTTTGTAATATAAAAGAGAGACGCAAGAAGAGAAACATGGGAGCCTCATAGCACCAACAAGGCAGTGCTGGGAGCAGAGAGCGTCCTTTGGACCTGACATTCCTGCGCCGAAATGCTCCCAGACTAAGGGAAGACTGATGCATCACAAGGACCTTCCTCCAGAGCTGACAGAGACAGAAAGCCTTCCCCTAGAGCTGAAGCCCTGAATTTGGACTTGTAGCCTACTCAACTGCGAGACAATAAACTTCTCTTTGTTAAAGCCAAATAAATAAATAAATTCGAACTTACAGAAAACCTCCAAGAAATAGTTTTAGAGAACCTTATTTCCCTAAATATTTGAGAGAAATTTGCCAAAGTGATTTCCTACCACCCACAAGAAATCAAAAGACACATAGCATTGGGCAAATCTGCTGCAAGAGATCTCTTTAAAGTGTTAAAAAGCAAAGATGTCACCTTAAAGGCTAAGGTGAACCTGAACCAAGCCATGGTGTTTTCAATCACCTCATATGCATGGGAAAGCTGGAGAATGAATAAGGAAGACAGACGGAAGAATTGATGCCTTTGGATTGTGTTGTTTGCGAAATATATCGAACATACCATGGACTGCCAAAAGAATCACCAAATCCATCTTGAAAGAACTACAACCAGAATGCTCCTTGGAAGCAAGGACGGCGAGACTGTGTCTCACATACTTGGGACATGTTGTCAGGAGGGATCAGTTCCTGGAGAAGGACATCATGCTTGGTAAAGTGGAGGGCCAGTGAAAAAGAGGAAGACCCTTAACAAGATAGATGGACACAGTGGCTACAACAATGGGCTCAAGCATAGCAACAATTGTGAGGATGGTGCAGGACCAGGCAGTGTTTCGTTCTGTTGTGCATAGGGTCGCTATGAGTCGGGAATAACTCAATGGCACCTAACAACAACACCCACAAAGACTTTTTAGTGTGTATCTCCTCCAAGGACATTCTCCTCTATTATCTCAATACAACATTTGAAATCAGGAAATTAGTTTGATACATTACTACTATCTAATCCACAGATCCAATATAAGCTTTACCAATTGCCCCAGCAGTGTCTTTAACAGCTGAAGTATCCTATCCAGGATCACATGTTGCATGCCTCTTAAATTGCCTTTAATGTGAAACAGTTGTTCAGTCTTTACTTGACTTTCATGACCTTGGTAGTTTTGAAAAGTACAGTACAGTTATTTTATAGAATGTTCCTCGGTTTGGGTTTGTCTGATGCTTCCTCAGGATTAGATTCAATTTATACATTTTTGACAGGAAAATCACAGAAGTGATGTTGTGTTCCTCCCATTGCATTAAGTGGTACACAATTTTAATTTGTCCCGTTGCCAGTGATGTTGACTCTGATAACTTGATTAGGGTGGTGTCTGCCAGGTTTCTCCACTGTAAAGCTGACTCTTTTTTTCCCTTTGTAATTAACGAGTATTTTTGTAGGGACATGTTTTGAAGTTATGTAAAAGATCCCATTACACTTCAAACTTTTACTCACTAGTTTTGTCATCCATTAATGATTCTGAGCTGAATTAATTACTTTTTTTTTTTTTTTTTATTTACCAGCTACACTGGTTGGTGTTTTTCCAATTTCATCATTCCTTCTACATTTATTAGTTGGCATTCTACTGTAAGGAATGACCTCATTTCACTTCTCCCCCATTTAATTAATTTATTCATAACAGCATGGACTTAGGTGTTCTTATTTTATTCTGTAGGTGATAGTCCATTAGTATTATTTATTCTGATGATCAAATTGTCCCAGATTTGACCAACAGGAGGATCTTCACGCTGGTACTCTTATGACCTTTTAATATGCACCATGATTGGTTAGGCATTTTCTTCCTCTCTAGCACAAAATGCTCCAACCTCATCTTGTATTTTCCCTGCCCTAGCCCTGGAATCAATCATTCCTCCCGAGAGCCCTGGCTCCTTTTGGTGAACAATGGTCAACCGTACATCAAAAACAAGATCTGGGTGTCTGTCAGGTGTGTTCATTGCTACTGGATTGTCACTGTTCTCACTCCCTCTTAGTGGAAAGAGAAAAGAAATACACACATACACAAAAATTTACATCTATATTTATTTCTGAAAACTATAGGTTCCAATTCTAAACCAAAACCACAAGGCTTGTTCAAGTTTGCTCCTTTTTCTAATCCTTCAGTAAAAAACCTGGTTCCTATTATCGACAGTATATTATTGAATGGATTGGTTGCTCCTTTGTCACAGCCACCACCCTCTCCCCCCCTACAGACACCCTCCTAACCCTGTACTCCATGCCCTGAGGCCACTGTTAGATCCCACTGTGCTCCTGTGCCAGTGTCCTCTATGTACTGCTTGAGCTCTGGCACCCTACCTGGAGCTTGCAGGGAGATCCTCTCACCCTGCTAGTCTCCAACGTCATATACCCAGTCATACCACAATAGGTCTGCTACCTCACACTGCCCAGGCAACAACATCCCATTCCAGGCTGCTCACTCCAGATGTCTTCCTTACCCTGCCTGGGCTCTGACAACCCACACTAGACCCTGGGGATAACCCCCCTACTCCACTCCGGCTCCATCACCTGCCATACCATTGTTGCTGCTGCCCACCGTCCACCACCCCATATAGGTGATCTCACACCAACTAGGCCCTGACACCCTGGGTGTAGCAGGCACTCTCTCTGCATGTACACCTACCTTGCTCAGCCCCAACTAAATGCTTTTGAACTGAATTCCTCAGGAAGGTAGGAAGGAAGCCAGGAAGGAAGCAGGATTCTTACAATTTTAAATGCACTTGGGTGTTCACATTCATGGCTTTATAGTCACACCTTGTATAATGGGCCCTCAATGTTCTCGCTATTGAGATTAATATTTTCATTGTTTCTCCCAGGCCTTTTTTTGACAGAGTAGCTGAATTTTTCTTTCTCTTTTTACCAGATGTCTTTTTCAACCTTAAATATTCTTTCACATGATTTTATATGCCTAGAATATCATCCCATGCCAATCTGCCTACCAGGTAACTTCACTAAGTTAAACAACACTTGTAAACCCACCTACTGAGGAAGGACCCTTAACAAATGTAAAAGAAGAGAGGCCTTTACACTAACATCACAGTAGTAGCAATCCTGACTTTGACAATTCAAAAAAATAAAAGATGCTGAACTTGGACATTGATAGAAATACTGGCTCAGTTCTTTCACATCTGACCTACTACTTAGTGCTTATGTTTCTTTTCAGTAAAGAACAACTTCTGAACATCAGTTTATTCTTAAAATGACAAATAACACAACTCACCTACATGTTAAGCAGATCAAATAAGTTAATGTAGAAATGATTTTTAAATCATAAAACACTCAAATTTATGATTAGTTAATATCATTATTTGCTTTCTCAAGTGTGACTGTAGCCCCAGTCAAGTAGTAGAATATTTAGAAAATGTGTTTCTTGGTACATACCCACTTGCATCTGTGAATGACTAATGATACAACTTAAGATTCTCAGAAGCATTTTCAATTAGAAAAAATAAGTGTGTTACTCTTGATGAATACCAAGTTGGCAAAAAAAAGTTGGTCTCAAGTAGATTCCAACTCACAGTGACCTAAGTGTGTCAGAGTAGAACCTTGCTCCATAAGGTTTTCAATTGCTCATTTTTCAGAAATAGATCACTAGGACTTTCCTCGAAGTTGCCTCTGGAGGAACTCAAATTTCCAGACTTTCAGTTAGCAGCCCAGCATGTTAACCATTTGGACCACCCAGGGGCTCTACCTAGGTGGCAGCAAACTTTAATTCACGCATTCATCCATTCATTCAATAAATACTTACTGAATATCTATGAGGTACTCTTCTGAGTGCTTAGTGATAAACAGTGAACAAAAGAGCCCCTCCTCTCAGGAGCTTCCATTCAAATGAGATGAGACAGGCAACAAACAATGAGTAACAATAGGTAGTGGTAATGGTTACAGAATATAAGGGTAAAGGGCTAGCGTGTCAACAAAGGAGGTAAGGGAAGGCCCCTCTGAGGAGCAGACACTTGGACAGAAACTTGAAGGAAGTGAAGGAGAAAGCCACGTGGATACCTGAAGGAATAACATTCCAAGCAGAGTTTCAGAGGAATATCAAAGGCCCCAAGGCTGAGATATGCTTGGCTGTCTGAGAAACAGCAAGGAGGACAGTCTGCCCAGGCAGGAGTATGTAAGGGGAGATCAGTGAGAGATGAGGTGGGAGAGATAAACACATACAGGTGATATATGATCTTGACAACCCCGGTAAGGAACTTGGATTTGATAGTAGGTATAATTTTTTTTTATATAATAGGAAACCTGGTGGTGCAATGGTTAAACACTTGGCTGATAACCAAAATGTCCAGTGGTTTGGACCCACCCAGTGGCTCCATGGGAGAAAGATGCGATGATCTGCTTCCATAAAGATTATGGCCTAGGAAACCCTATGGAGTAGTTCCACTCTGTCCTATAAGGTTACTAAGAGTCAGAATCGATTTGACAGCAACAAGTTTGGTGATTTTGGTTTGGGTGGCACAAACGTTTACGTGCTTGACTACTAGCCAAAAAGCTGGCAGTTTGAACATACCCAGAGGAACCTCAGAAGACAAGCCTGGTGATCTGCTTCTGAACGGTCACGGCCTTGAAAACTCTACGGAGCAGTTCTACTCTGCACACATGGGGTCATCAAGTGTCGGAACTGACTCGACAGCATTGAACAACAACAAAAACTGAACAATTACACACCAACAAATTATATAACTTAGATGAAATTGACAAATAATTAGAAAAATATGAACTACCTACATTGACTCAAGAAGAAATAGAAAAATCTCATAGCCTTACAACAAGTGAAGAGATTCAATCCATAGTCAAAAGAAAAGTTCAAGATCAGATGGCTTCTCTGGTGAATCCTACCAAGCATTTAAAAAATAATTAACACGAATCCTGCTTAAATTCTTTCAAAAAAAATTCCAGCATTACCCTGATACCAAAGCCAGGCAAAGACGCCACAAGAAAACTACAAATTAATATCCCTCATGAACATAGATGTAAAACTCCTCAAGAAAATACTAGCAAACTGAATCCAACAGCATATTGAAAGGATTCTGCACCATGACCAAATAGGATTTGTCCCAGGAATGCAAAGGTGATTCAGAATTAGATAATCAACATAATACACCGCATTAATACAATGAAAGAAAATAACCAAAGGTAGAAAAGGCATTTCACAAAATCCAACATGCTTTCATGATAAAAACTCTCAACAAACTGGGAATAGAAGGGAAATTCCTCAACATGATAAAGGCCATTTATGAAAAGACCATAGCTTAACATCATACTCAACAGTGAAAAACTAAAAGCTTTCCCTCTAAGATCAGGAATAAGACAAAAGGTGCCCACTTTTACCACTGCTATTCAACATTGTACTAGGCACTCTAGCCAGAGCAATTAGACAAGAAAAGAAATGAAAGGCATCTAAATCAGAAAGGAAGAAGTAAAACAATCTCTATTCAATCCTATATATAGAAATTCCCACGGAATTCATAAGAAAGCTAGTGGAGCTAATAATTGACTTCAGCTAAGTTGCAGGATGCAAAATCAACACACAAAAGTAAATGTGTTTCTATACACCAGCAGTGAACAATCTGAAAAGGAAATTAAGAAAACAATTCCATTTATAATAGCATCTAAAAGAATAAAATACCTAGAAATAAATTTAACCAGGAAGATGAAAGACTTGTACACTGAAAACTATAAAACATTGCTGAAGAATTAAAGAAGACCTATATAAATAGAAAAATATTCCATAATCATGGATTGGAAGACTTAATAATGTTAAAATGTCAGTACTACCCCAAGTGATCTGCAGATTCAATGCAATCCCTATAAAAATTCCAACAGCCTTCTTTGCAGAAATGGAAAAGCATATCATCAAATTCCTGTGGAATTGCAAGAGGCCCCAAATAGCCAAAACAATCTTGAAAATGAGGAACAAAGTAGGAGGATTAAGACGTCTCAATTTGAAAACATACTATAAAGCTACACTAATCAAAACAGAGTGGTATTGGTATTGGTTTAAAGATAGAATTGAGATGCCAAAAATAAACCCATACATCTACAGCCAATTTATTTTTGACAAGGATGCCAAGTTCATTCAATCAGGAAAGAATAGTCTCTTCAACAAATGGTTCTGTGACAACTGAATTTCCACTGTAAAAGAATGAAGTTGGACCCATTATCTGACACCATGCCTGCATATTAACTCAAAATGAAATAATGATCTAAATATAAGAAATAAAATCATAAAACTCAAGAGAAAACAGAGAGGTAAAGCTATAAGATCTTGTTTTTGACAATGAATTATTAGATATGATACCAAAAGCAGGAACAACAAAAGAAAAAATAAATTGGACTTCATTAAAATTTAAAACTTTCATGCATACAGGGGCTTTATCAAAAAAGTAAAGAAACATCCTACAGAATTTGAGAACATATTTGGAAACCATGATTCTGATAAGGGTTTATACCCAGAATATATAAAGAACTCCTAGAACTCAACAACAAAAAGACAAACAACCCAATCAAAAATGCGCAAAGGACTTGAATAGACATTTCTCGGAAGAAGATACACACGTGGCCAGTAAGCACAGGAAACAACACTCAACATCATTAGTTAATGTGAAATGCAAATCAAAACTACGATGAGATACCACTTCACATCCACCAGGATAACTATTTTCAGAAAAACAGAAGGTAACAAGTATTGGCAAAGACACGGATAAATTGGAACATTTGCCCATCGCTGGTGGGAATGTGAAATGGTAGAGCTACTGTGGAAAACAGCTTGGAGCTTCCTCAAAACTTAAACACAGAGTTACTATACAATTCATCATTTCTCCTTCTATGTATATGCCCAAAAGAATCAAAACCAAGAACTCAAAAAGATACTTGTACACCAATATTCACTGTGGCATTATTCACAATAGCCAAAAGGTGGAAACAACCCAAGTCACCATCAACAGATGAATGGAAAAATAAAATGTGACATATATATTTAACGTTATTAAGCCATAAAAAAGTTGAAGTTCTGATACATGCTATGACATGGATATGAACCTTGAAAACATTATGCTAAGTGAAATAAGTCAGACACCAAAGGACAAGAAGCGTATGATCTCACTTATGTGAACTATCACAGAATAATCAAATGCAGAGACAGAAGTGTATTTATTAGTGGTTACCAGGAACTAGGAGGTAGGAGAAATGAGGAGTTATTACTCAACAGATACTGAGTTTCAGTTCAGGGTGATGAAAAACTTTTGGAAACAGACAGTAATAATGATTGCACACATGGTAAAACAACAACAACAAAAAAAACCCCAAACCCATTGCCGTTAAGTAGATATGACTCATAGCAACCCTACAGGACAGAGTAGGACTGCCCCATAGGATTTCCAAGGAGCGGCTCATGGATTGGAACTGCCAACATTTTGCTTAGCAGCTGTAGCTTTTAACCACTGCACCACCAGGGCTCTGCACAGCATGGTGAATGTAATTAATGTCATTGAATTGTACACTTGAAGATCATTAAAACGGTAAAATTTTTGTTACATATACTTTACCACAATAAAATATTTTTTAAGAGAGAGAATGGGAGGAGATGATTGTAGGATAGCAAGTATAGATAACTCTTTTAAGTTCGCTATAAACAAACAAAAAAATGAGACTGAAGTTGGTGGAGCAGGAGGTGTCAAAAAAGGATACACATGTTCCAGTATGGTTTTGTGTTGATGGGAAAAATCCAGTAGAAAAGAAGGAAGAAAATAAGGATCTAGGAAAGGGAGAGGGTATTTAAAAGAGGGAAATCTATGTTGTTGTCAGGTGCTGTCAAGTCGGTTCCAACTCATAGAGACCCTGTGTACAACAGCACCAAACACTGCCCGGTCCTGCACCTTCCTCATAGTTGTTGCTATGTTTGAGCCCATTGTTGCACCACTGTGTCAACCCATCTCATTGAGGGCTTTCCTCTTTTTTGTTGACCCTCTACTTTACTGAGCATGATGTCCTTCTTCAGGGACTGGTCCCTCCTGATACCACATCCAAAGAACATGAGAGGAAGTCTAGCAATCCTCATTTCTAAGAAGCATTCTGGTTGTACTTCTCCCAAGACAGATTTATTTGTTTTTCTGGCACTCCATGGTATAGTCAATATTATTTACCAACACCATAACTCAAATGCATCAGTTCTTCAGTCTTCTTATTCGTTGTCCAGCTTTCACACATATATGAGGTAACTGAAAATACCATGGCTTTGTGTCCATAGAAAAAATCCAGTAGAAAGGGGGGAAAATAATGATCTAGGAAAGGGAGAGGGTATTTAAGAGATGAAAATCTATAAAGAAATTGAACAGAGAGAGGATCTAGTGTGCATAGGTGAAAAAGTTGATTTTCAGGGAGCAGGATATGAAGGAATGAAAGAAAAATACATGGGTATAGATATGGAAAGGTTGGTAGATCTGGTAAAGGGAAGATATGGAAGTTACCTTCTGAATTCTTCTATTTGCTGATATAAGTGATACAAGAAGCAAAAAACCTAACTGTGAGCAAAGGGAATGAGGTCTGGAAGCTTGAGGAGAGAGAAAGTATGAAATGATTGCTGCTGAATGGCAACTTTGCTCTTCCTATCAGCCCTTATTTCCTAAAACAATCTAGACTGCCTTATATTGTAGGCTTTTAGAGGGCAGAAGTTATGCTTTCCTTGTTTGTTCTATACGCATAAAAGGGCCATGTACAAGGAAGAGACACCAGATATAAAAGAGCTGTTGCTGTGATGCTGGACAGGTTTGCCTAGTAGAAGTCTTAGTGGAGGAATGGAAAAATGTGTGACTATGTTGATTAATTATGAAAGAGTATGTTACATTCTTGGCCTGAAGAAATAGAAGTATAAACAGTTTATACCATCCATTCAAAGAACTAAACAAGCTTATACTCATCAAGGTGCTATCTTGTTAATCCTCTAAGAGTTCTATGATGTTATAATTATTACTTATATTTAAGTCATTGTCTTAGTTATCTAGTGCTGCTATATCAGAAATACCACAAACAGATGGCTTTAACAAAGAGAAATTTATTTTCTCCCAGTCTAGGACGCTGGAAGTCCAAATTAAGGGTGCAGGCTCCAGGGGAAAGCTTTATCTCTCTGTCACCTCTGGGGGAAGGTCCTTCTCATCAATCTTCCCTTGGATCTAGGAGTTCTCAGTGCAGGAGCCCTGAGTCTAAAGGATGTTCTCTTCTCCTGGCTCTTCTTTCTTGGTTGTATGGGGTCCCTCTCCTCTCTATTTGATTCCTTCTTTTATATTTCAAAAGAAAGTGACTCAAGATACAATCTAATCCTGTAGATTGAGTCCTGTCTCATTAACGTAACTGCCTCTAATTCCCCCTCATTAACATCATAGAGGCAGGATTTACAACACACAGGAAAATCACATCAGATCATAAAATGATGGACAACCACAAAATACTGAGAATCATGGCCTAGCCAAGTTGACACATTTTGGGGGGACACACTTTAACCCATAACAGTTACACTAACAAAGTGACACCTCAGTTTTCTAGGCACATAATTAAGTTTACATCTCAGTACTACCATTTAGCTTACTTTCTATTATATAATATGCAAATTAATCTTATTAAGGTCAAAAACCCAAATACAGCTATTTTGACTTTTATAACTTCATTCAACTTTTTTCCTAAACTACTAAAGGGAATGCTTATCTATGTCAGTTTCCTGATTATTCTCCCTGAACTTAGATGTGGCCAACCTATACCACTAAAAAAAACCAAAACTACTACTAGCAGCATGATAAATACCTGTCTAATTAGAGACCTTTGAAAACAAATGCACATGTCAAGTATCACTTTGTCAAGTATCTCCTTCACCTATTTTAAGGGTTACATTTGTTCCTTGTATATATAAATAATATAGTACTATAATTCAATTGAGACTAGCCAATCTTCAATAGACTCAGAGGCAAGACTAAAACAATAAACATTTGAAAATGGTGTCTATAATTCTATTTAGTATCATTTACTGGTGATGTTCAACTTAAGCTATACTTTTTTTTAACAATCATTTAAAGAAATCTAATAATCAACTAGGAGTCTCTGGGTCATGCTAACAGTTAAGTGCCCTACTACTAGCAGAAAAGTTGATGGTTCAAATCCAACCAGAGGCATCTTAGAAGACAGGCCTGATGGTCTGCTTCTTGAAAACCCTATGGAGCAGTTCTTCTCTGAACACGTGAGGTCACCATGAGTTGGAGTAGACTCAATGACAACTAACAACAATAATAGTCAACTAACTGTCTATGATAATTTCATGTTTTGTTGTAGATTTCCTTCCACTGGGTCATCTGATAACATCTAACAACAACAACAACCAAAAAAAACCACACCCGTTTCCCTCAAGTTGATTTCAACAATTGTTGGAAATACTGGCTTTTGCAAGTTTCTAAAAGATTTACAGGTGGACAGTTCTCTTGGACGTCAGCATAATTCCATTTTTCCAGTCTCACGGGCTAGATGCAGCTGTCACTGTTTCTTTTTAAATAAGGTAGCGCACACTGAGCGAATATTTACCCATTACGGCATTTAATACATTGTATTGTAATTGCTAATTTTCTTGTCTTTATCCCCCTCTAAACTATAAACTCTGTGAGATCACAGACAGTGTTCATCTTTGCATCCTCCACCTGGCATATAGTAAGAGTCCAGTAAAATATATGCTGAATCAATTTAAGTTCCGGCACCTTGAAGAGTGGTTATGAAGTACTCTACAGCAACGCCACTTACCTGTGAGATCCAGTGTTCTGTCCACAAAGACCACTGATGCCCTGCCTGAAGCAGTTTTTCTCCTGTTCTTGGCAGGGGCATAATTGGCCAGATCTGCAGCGATGATCCGACTGAGCGTACCCACAGCAAAACACTCCTCCCGTACCCCTAAGTGCTCACACAGAGAACTGAGGCCTGACACCAGGCACCTGATCTGCAGCAGCAGCTCAGGGGTCAGGGCAGTAGCATCCACCTCAGCCAGGCTTCCCAGCCTCCTCTTGTCCGGTCGGGCACTGTTAAGGAGATGCACATCCTGGGGTAGCAATGGGAAAAGGGAAGCGAAGGATGGAGTCAAGGCAAGGTGGGGAGCAACAGGGGCAAGCAACAAGGGGGCGTGGAGCACCTCCGCCGTGTAGTTCATGTTGCCCATCCACTCACACAGTTTCTCCTCCAGCTGCTCGAACACCGGATGCTTCCCCTCCAGTTCGGCTGCTGCCGCCGCCGGTACATGGTTAGCTGTGAGGTGGACAGCGTGGCTCACGGCCGTGACCACCACACAGTACTGAAAATGACTGCGGCGGATGATCTTGCGTAGAGTCTCCACGGTCCGGCCTTTCAGCAGGCAGCTCAACACGAACACCGCCTTGGGCTGCTCGGCTCCGCCGCCTGCCGCATCTGGCTCAAACTCCCGCAGGTGACACACAGGACTCCCCACTGCCTCCAGAAGTCGTGTGGATCCGCAGCCCCAGTGCAGGCTCTCTGCGCAGGCGGCGTCCAGGTAGACCAGAGCTCGTTTCATTTTGGCTAGCACCTGCTCCCAACCTTGCTGAGTAAAGGATAGCACACCCGGAGCGCTCATGGTTGGAGATTCGCGGACACCGTGGGCACTCAGGTGCAGAAACTTATCTTAGAATTCACCGCTTCCGGGAATTGGACTGAGACTTTGACAGTCAACACAGTACACGTGGTCCAGGCTCTAAAGAGTGCGTTGGCGGCGCACAATGATGACGTCAGAGAGAGCGACGATTGGCTAGTAAGCCGGGGCTCTGGAAAAGAAGGACAGGACTAGAAGAAGTGGGCGTGGCTCCGTAGTCTCGGGTTACCGGGGAGGTTAGAGAAAAAGGGTAGGGACTGCTAAGAAAATAACTGAACCGTGTTCTTTTCATCTCCCTGTCTGCTAAAATCGCCTATCCCTCTCCCTGTGAAATCTCAAGAATAATAAAACCTAATCCAAAATTTGATGTTTCTTGAATATGAACACATCTCTAAAAGTACACCCTTTGTCCATCTAAACTAAGAGCAGCCAGAGAAGATAATAAAAACAACCAATTGTGTAATGTTTTGTAGTTTGCAGTTTATAGTTTGTTTTTACATATGTTATTATACACAAGCCTCATTAGAATCTTACTGGTCTCATTTTCACTTTATCTTCCCTCGCTCCGTCTCATGGTCACCAAATACTGTTCGGCTTCAAAACTCCTGAAATCTAGCCCCTCCTCTCCATCCTTCCTGCCACTACCTTAATCTAGGCCACCATCATCACTCCCCCAGACAAAGGCAGTAAAAATCAAAACCAAACCCATTGCCTTCGAGTTGGTTCACAGTGACCCTACAGGGCTTCCAAGGAGAGGCTAGTGTATTTGAGCTGCCGACATTTCGGTTAGCAGGCGAGCTCTTAACCAGTGCACCACCAAGACTCCAAACAATTGCAATAATCCCCCATCAATTGCCCAACTTTCCACATCTTCTCTCTCCAATTTAGTTACCTTCCTAATAAATTAATATGTTCCTATCATTTTCCTTCTGAATAGCTTCTCCTGGCCCATTGTCTACAGAAATCCGTAGAATGACACAAAAGTCCTTCATGATTTCTCAATCTCTTTTCAGTTACTCCCAACCTGGAACATTATGTGCTTGAATAATACTAACAAAATGAAACCAAACCTGTTGCCGCGGAATCAATTCCTACTCATAGTGACCCTACAGGACGAACCAGAACTGCCCCGTACAGTTTCTAAGGCCGTAATCTTTATGGGATAGGACTGCCACATCTTGCTCCCACGGAGAAGCTGGTGGGTGCCAACAGGCAACCTTTTGATTAATCCCAAGCACTTAACCACTGTACCACCAGGTCTCCTTACTTGAATAATAGATGAAACATATTGAGCACAGAATGCTTCATAGGTTCATTCAAGCAATATGTATTAAACATTTACAAGGTATAATCACTGTGTGAGTCTGAAAAGATACAATGATTAATGAAATACATTCCTTAATGTATAAAGTATTTATACCTGACCAGCCATAGCTCTTAACCACTGTACCACCAGGGCTCCAGACAAATTTCTACTCACCCAAAAAGAATAATTCCAGTGGTACCTTCGATGTGGGGGTTTTCCTAACTCACCACCACCACCACCATATGTTGGAACACACACACATACACACTCTGCTCTCACTTCCACTGAGCACCTGTCATACCATTGTAATTTTAGCAGATTTGTTCTACTACATTGTGCACTAGAGGCCTAGGATCCCCACCACCTAGAGTGTAACAGGTGTTCAATAAATGTTTGTTGAACGAATGTTTGATTCATTTCCATACAATAATAGATATTCTACCACCTTTTAATGAATGTGTACAATATTCCAGGCACTGTGTGGTGCACTAGGGATATAAAGAGAAAGAAACCACAGCTGTACCTTCAAATGAATTACATAATGAAGTAGAAGGACCCATATGTAAAGCAAACAAATGCAATAAAATGTTACATAAGCAATAAGTTTTGAAAAAAGGTGTATATGAGTTACAAAGGAGGAAGCATAAATTCTGACTGGGTAAAGGAAAAAGGGAAGTGGTTAGAAGTTTCGTAGAGGAGATCATTTTTGAGTTGTTTCAAAGAAAACCAGATGTTTACCAGGTGGACAGGATGGGGAGGGGCATTCCAGGCAGTCCAAGCAGAGTGCAGCATGAACAAAGGCTCAGAGGCATGAAGTAGCACATGTTACTTGGAACAACAAACAGTTATATATGACTGGAGCGTATTACATGAAAACAGACCCAAGAAGAAATAGGGGCAAAGAACTAAAAAAGAAAGAAAGAGACTAGATTAGGATAAGTCTTATTTTCAAATGTGGAGCTATTAAGGGATTTTTAGGAGTGGAAATAATTTGTTCATAGCTGGGTTTTAGAAAAAAAGATTCTGATAGAAACATGGAAAATGATTTAAAGAGGAGCAAGATTTCAGGCAGGGAGACCAGTTAGGAAACAGTAACAGCAACAACTCTGAGCAACAATTGATACCAAAAACCAAACCAAACCCAGTGCCGTCCAGTTGATTCTGACTCATAGCAACCCTATAGGACAGAGTAGAACTGCCCCATAGAATTTCCTAGTGGATTTGAACTGCCAACCCTTTGGTTAGCAGCCATAGCACTTAACCACTACACCATCATGGTTTCCCAACAGTTGATAAGAATAAAGGATTGGACAGTGAGGAGTGTACAAAAGAGATGTTGGGATGATAGAGCCTAAAGGACTTGGTGACTGGTTTGATAAGGAGAGTGAGGCAGAGGGAGTATTTCAGGATAACGCCCAGCTTTCTGGCTACGTGACTGATAAATGAAAGTGGTTGAAATTTGGAAAACCAGAAGAGAAGCAGATTGGAGATAAATATACTGAGTTCAACTGGGACATGTTGTTTTGAAGGTGCTTACGATACATGAGAAAACACCTAGTAGACAGTTCGATATATGTATGATTCAGGATTGGAGGAGAGAAGCCTGGTAATTCAGAAATCGTTAGCAAACGGGTGTGCTTGAGATTGCTCATGGAGAGCATGGAGAAGAGGAAATACAATGGGGAGACAGGCAAAGCTCTGAGAAACAGCAATATTTCTGGGTGAGTAGAGTCATGAAAGAAGGAAGTTGGAAGAAGAATGGAATGGTCAACAGTAACAGCTGCCAGATAAAGGAAAAATTACATGGAACCTGAAAAGAATCCATAGGATTTGAACATTAGAAGCTAATAGTGCTCTTTGCCAAGACAGTTTTAGTGTAGTGATGGAGGAGAAAACCTGAAACTATTAGGCTGAAAAGCGCATAGGAGGTGAAGACATGACGTGACATTTTTAAAGTATTCTTTTTATGACATTGATTGAAAAATAAAGGGAAAAAATTGTGAATTTGCTGATTTTTTTTGTTTTTGAGAGAGAAACTTAAGTGTATCTATAATGTTTGCAAAGGCAACAGAGAGAGAGGCTGATAAAAGTGAGAAAGAAACATAGAAATAGAACCAGGTGGGAGTTCTGATGAAAAGCACAAGTGGAGGAATCAAACTAGAATAGGAAATAATAGGAATCAAAATAGAATAGGAAAAAGAAAAAGTGGAAAAGATGAGAGGAAACTTAGAAAAGCATGTAGGTATGGGGATGGAAGGTAAAAAGTTCTTACTCAAATGGTCTTCATTTTCTTTCTGAACCAGAAACAAAGAAAGAACTGGAGATAATGTTTGGATATAGTTGGCTTAAGGAAAGGTAACAGCCGGGAGTAGTCATTAGAAAGAATGGGAGAAGAAAGAGACTGAGACGCTTAAAAGGTTTAGTAGGCAGTGCTGTGGGCACAGCTGATGTTGGAGACCCTGGGTTTGTTGTGACACCACCTGCCCAACTGCATGTTTCTTTCAGCAGCATCAGCAGGAGGATGTAGGCGAAGATAAGACAGGTACAAGGTTATGCCAGATGGATACAGTAAACTGAAAAGGAGCTGAGGTCAGGGAGTGATGCACCAGTTCAGGCTGAACCAGTACAGGGAGAAAGTGTAGGCATGAAGGAGGAGGTCTGGGGACATGGAATGAGGCAATGAATTTGGGGGAAGGAGAGGGAAGCAGGCTTGCTGGTACTACCTCTATAAGACTGGAGAAAAGAGGGAGGGGGAGGGGGAAAATAAGAAAGTTGTTCTAATATACAGTTAGGGTCAAAGAAAAGTAGATGGCCCTTAAAATTCAAGGAGGAAACAGCTTTAAGATATAATAATATCTACTTTTTACTGATTAATTAGTAGATAAGAACTGCTTTAGGTGAAGGGAAGGACAATACTCAATACATGGAAGGTCAGCTCAACTGGACTGGACCAAAAGCAAAGCAGTTTCTGGGATAAACTCAATGCTTCAAAGATCAGCGGAGCAAGGGCGGAGGACCATGGTCTAAGGGGACTTCTAAGTCAATTGGCAAAATAATTCTATTATGAAAACATTCTGCATCCCACTTTGAAATGTGGCGTCTGGGGTCTTAAATACTAACAAGCGGCCATCTAAGATGCATCAATTGGTCTCAACCCACTTGGATCAAAGGAGAATGAAGAACACCAAGATCACACGATAACTAAGAGCCCAAGAGACAGAAAGGGCCACATGAACCAGAGACCTACATTATCCTGAGACCAGAAGAACTAGTTGGTGCCCGGCCACAACCAATTACTGCCCTGACAGGGAGCACAACAGAGAACCCCTGAGGAAGCAGGAGATCAGTGGGATGCAGACCCCAAATTCTCACAAAAAGACCATACTTTGGTCTGACTGAGACTAGAGGAATCCTGGCGGTCATGGTCCCCAAACCTTCTGTTGGCCCAGGACAGGAACCATTCCCGAAGACAACTCATCAGACATGAAAGGGACTGGACAGTAGGTAGGAGAGAGATGCTGATGAAGAGTGAGCTATTTATATCAGGTGGACACTTGAGACCGTGTTGGCATCTCTGGGGGCGGGATGGGAGGATAGAGAGAGTTGGAAGCTGGCAAAATTGTCACGAAAGGAGAGACTGGAAGGGTTGACTCATTAGGGGGAGAGCAAGTGGGAGTACGGAGTAAGGCGTATATAAACTTATATGTGATAGTCTGACTTGATTTGTAAATGTTCACTTGAAGATCAATAAAAGTTAAAAAAAAAAAAAAAGATATAATAATATCAAGGATGTGGTCCTGAATGTGGACTGCTAAAATGGAGTGAATGAAGGTTGTTGAATAATTAGACTCCTGGAGATTAAAAAACATGTAATGCAAACGGGATATACAAATTTCTCACTATGGTGCTGGAGTGGTAGAGGAAACAAGATTGCGAACAGACCCCGACGTCATCTGTGAAGGAGGGGAAACGAAGAGGGAGGGGGTAAAGGTGCTAAATACCGATGGTATCAGGACTTTCACAGGAAAATGGAACCATAAATGTCTTTGAGCAGCCCTTCAGTGACAGAGAAATAAGAATTCTATCTCCAGGCTACATAATACAATAGGGTGAGGGATAATTATGGGCAAGCAGTATAGAAAGATGAGGAGAAGTACCATCATTTGAGGAAGGTTAGAGTTAATTTAAGGGAACAAGTAAAGATATCCTTCTGCTAAAGTATTGAGGATATTGGATATTTTTATAAAATAGAACAAAGGGAGGTACTGAAAGTTAAATGAAGAGTTGGGAATCGGGCCTGCAAGAACTGGGAGGAAATAAGCACAGAGCATACAAAGGAATAACATTAAAAGAGTAGACAAAAATTAAATAAAATGTAAGAATGAGGGGAGATGGGGAACCCCATGAAGTTGTACAATGTACAACCTGTGTAACTGTCTGCATCTGGACAGGCTGCCAGGTCATGAACAGGCTTAGGTCACACGGTAGAGAGTTTAGGTATTATTTTACATCTAACAGGAAGCCACTGAAGGGTTTCATGCTACTTGAATTGGATTGGTGGCAGTGAAGATAAAAATAGACAGATTTGGGATATAGTTTTTAGGAATAGCTAACAGGCTTTGCTGATGGATTTGGATAGGTGTGAAAAGGACAGATTGGGGAAAGAGAGGAATCAAGGGTGGCTCTTTGGTTTTGAGCTCTGACAATCAGTTGGATGGCGGTTACTGTTACTAAGATAGGGAAGCCTGGGGAAGTAGGGGACTAGAACAGGACAGGTTTGGGAGGCGAATTCACAACTTCAGCTTAGCTCATAAATTTGAAAAGCCTATTAAATGTCCAAGACAAGGATAAGGTAGAACATCAATTTGAACAGGTTGTCCTGAGCTCAGGTTGAAGTCAAGAAGGCAGAGAGAAATTTGGTAGTCATTGATATCACATAGATGGAATTGAAAGGCATGGAATTGGATTAAAGGACTTTGGGAGACAGGGTAGCCAGAGAAGAGAATTCAGGAAAAAGCCGTTTCTTTCTCTTATGTGTACTGGTGGAGTAAAATGAATTTCTCCTAATCACACACTTACGACCATCATATTTATCTTTTTAAAGTGTGATTTACACTTCTCTACTCAAAATAAGCCATCAATTATTTCCTATAGCTCATAAAATCAAACTTACCTCCCTTTATCTCATCTTAAGGTTCTCCATACCTGGTAGAAGGAAACCTGATGGCACAGTGCTTAAGCATTTGGCTGCTAGCCAAAAGTCTGGCAGTTCGAATCCACCAGCTGCTCATTGGAAACCCTATTGGGCAGTTCTACTCTGTCCCATAGGGTCACTATGAGTCAGAATCGACTCGGTGGCAATGGGTTTTTTTTTTTTGGTTTATACCTAGTAGAAAGAGCCCTGGTGGTGCAGCTTAGTATCTACTCAACGGCAGTGGGTTCATTTTGTTGTTGTTGTTGTTTATACCTGGTGGCACAGTGGCTAAGTGCTCAGCTGCTAACCGAAAGGTGAGCAGCTCGGACTCACCAGCCGCTCCTGGGGAGAAAGATGTGGCAGTCTGCTTCCATAAAGATTACAGCCTTGGAAACCATATGGGGCAGTTCTACTCTGTTCTATGGGGTCACTATCGAATCGACTTGATGGTAAGGGTTTGGTTTGGGTTTTTATACGCACCATCAGCACTTAACTTAAGGATTAATTGATTATTTTCAATGTGCTAAACAGCGTGAGAGAGGCTGTGGTGAATACGGAAATTAAAGACTTCGTTCTCACCTTTAAACAGTATACAAAGTTTATTCAAGTGTGTAGATTTAAATAGGAGATGACGCAATTTACCAGATACAATAGGCAATGTAAAATTTAGTGTTAAAGGCCATCAGAATGCAGAAGAGGTGGATAATTAGGATTTAATTTATCACTGAAGTACCTACAGAAGAAAGAAAGCTCTACCGTGTGCGGTAGTTCAGGTTATTCAAAAGAAAAAAGGCCTAAACCACAATACATCACTTGCTTGCCTCTAATCTGTCAAGTGATTTTGTTAACAAGTAGAAACCCCACGTTCTGCTCGGCGTGACTTGTATCAGTCAATAAACAAGAGACTGAGGTGGGAGAGTGGAAGGGTGCCTTTATTTTTTTGCGAAAGGAAAGGAAGCAGCTGGAGCTGCTACCGCCAAGACTGCTCCACAAGGGCAAGGGGAAAAGTTATTTTTAAGGGGTTTACAAGTAGGGAGTTCAGACAAGTTATGTCAGCAACATTCGTAATCATACTATGCAGATGCCACGATTTTTATGAGACAGACCAAGCAAAGGGAACTGGGATTCTAATGCAAAATTGTGAGACAGGCCAAGCAAGCTGCTTGAGGCAGTGGAATTATCTGCAGCCTGGGGATCTCTGTCTTACTTTGTTTGACATTTGCAACCTCATTTAATCTTGTTACCATTCCAAGAAGTTGTTTTGTGCCTTTGAATTGATTTCAATTCACAGCAACTCTATATGAAGTGAGTACACAATGTTATTTTAATATATTAATTTTCTGACGAGAAAACTGAGGTGAGATTATACAACAGATCTTAAATTGGCAGCAAATAGCAAAATCAGGCCTAAAACCCAGGTCAACTTGTATTTTCCCTCTCGTTGGTTTTTACTCCATTCATTAATTCATATCCATTCAAAACACATTTACAAGTACTTGTTATATACTAGGTATGGAGCGGGCACTTTTATTTGATCTTCAACTCTTGTCATAATTTTAATCATTATCTACTAAGCATTTTCTTTCAGTACTTCTCAGAGATAGACACATTACAACAGACAGTTTTGCCAAGAATCAACAGACCACAATGAATAAAATAGACGACAGATATCATCAGAATATATGCAGCACTCTAGTTTGATGAGGTAATAACTCTTGGGGTTTTCTAACACTTGGGAGTAAGAAGAGCTGTATACAGTATTTTCAAACTATTTTTAAGAATTTCCCTAACTAGTAGGGAGGTAAAGATGTCTTTAAGCTAAGGAAGGATATCGAAGGAAAGAACTAACCTTGGAAGCAAGGAAGGAAGAGGCCTTTTAAGAGTGGTTATTAGTGATTTATGGGCTTCTCTGCTTATGGAAATCTTACTTTTCAAAGCTTAGCTCGAATACTACCTCCACCATAAAGGTGACTTGGATGCAGCAATTACTATTCATCAATTTTTCAGTTCAGTT
The DNA here is from genome assembly GCF_024166365.1 of Elephas maximus indicus. Lineage (NCBI taxonomy): Eukaryota > Metazoa > Chordata > Mammalia > Proboscidea > Elephantidae > Elephas > Elephas maximus. The sequence continues at coordinate 108,338,311 of NC_064823.1, read as the reverse complement.
TAAGCAATGCCTTGATATCAAAGCAGCTGAAAGGAGAAAGAGGGCCCTCAGCAAAAGGCAGTTGGTTCTCCCATGGAACCATGAAGTTTATTATAGACTTATGGAATGAGAAATAGAGTGATAAAGAGGGGTCTCTGAGCGATTGCCTTATGATAGTCGAAAACATTTCTCGGCCATGCAAAGGCCAAGAACGTCTACTTAGTGCCAGGCACCATACCAGGAACAGGAGCAACAGACAAACAAGATGCCCTGTTTGAGGGAGGATTTGGTTTAGCGAGGAATCTGAGGAAAACATACGCTTAGTCAAATAATTACTGAACATTATGATAGACACAACCATAGAAATAGAATAGAGTCTAGAAGAGGGGTATTAGATCTATCCCACCCACCCCACCAAAGTCTCTGACCTTGTCTGCTACTCTTTCATTATTCCAGCTACATATCTGGGTTCTTTGAACATGCCAAAGAAGCTCTGGTCATGCAGTGGTTAAGCACTCTGCTGCTAACTGAAAGGTTGGTGGTTTGAACTCATCAGCTGCGGGAGAAAAATGCAGCAGTCCGCTTCCGTAAAAGATTTACAGCCTTGGAAACCCTATGGGGCAGTCCTTCTCTGTCCTGTATGGTCACTACAGAATTGACTCCATGGCAACAAGTTTGGTTTGGTTTGGTTTGGTTTTGAACATGCCAATAGTGCTTCCGCCTCAGAGTCTTCGCATTTCTTACTCCCTCTATCTGATAGTCTATGCATCTAGAAACCCACAGGGATTATGTCCTTGGTCCATTCAGCTCTCTTATATCACCTTATGAGATTGGCTTTCCCTGACCATTTCATATAAAATTGCATCCCATTCCTCTTTATCACTCTACTCTGGGTCCCCAGAAGCACTTACTGATGAAGATCAAAGACCACAGCCTTCAGTATGGATTATAGCTCAACATAAAGAAAACAAAAATCCTCACAACTGGACCAATAAGCAACATCATGATAAATGGAGGAAAGATTGAAGTTGTCAAGGATTTCATTTTGCTTGGATCCACAATCAACAACCATGGAAGCAGGAATCAAGAAACCAAATCCATTGCACTGGGAAAATTTGCTCCAAAAGACCTCTCTAAAGTGTTGAAAAGAAATGATATCACCTTGAAGACTAAGGTGTGCCTGACCCAAGGCATGGTGTTTTCAATCGCTTCATATACACACAAAAGCTGAATGATGAATAAGGAAGATGGAAGAAGAGTTGATGCCTTTGAATTGTGATGTTGGAGAAGAATATTGAATGTACCACGAACTGCTAAAAGAACAGACAAATTTGTCTGGAAGAAGTACAGCTGGAATGTTCTTAGAAGCAAGGATGGCGAAGCTATGTCTCTCAAACTTTGGAGACTGTCTTGGCTATCTAGTGCGCTATAACAGAAATACCACAAGTGGATGGCTTTAACAAAGGGAAATCTATTTTCTCGCAGTCTAGTAGGTTGTTGTTGTTAGGTGCCGTCAAGTCGGTTCAGACTCATAGCGACCCTATGTACCACAGATGACCTTCCCCAGGGACTGATCCCTCCTAACAACACGTCCAAAGTATGTAGGCTAGAAGTCCAAATTCAGGGCGTCGGCTCCACGGGAAGCCCTCCTCTCTTTGTTGGCTCTGGAAGAAGGTTCTTGTCCTCAATCTTCCCCTGGTTGAGGAACTTCTCAGGTGCAGGGACCCTGGGTCCAAGGGATGTGCTCTGCTCCCGGTGATGATTTCCTGGTGGTATGAGGTCCCCACTCTCTGCTTGCTTCCCTTTCTTTTTACCTCTTGTAAGATAAAAGGTGGTGCAGGCCACACTCCAGAGAAACTCCCTTTGCTCTAGATCAGGGATGTGGCCTGGTAAGGGTGTTACAATCCCACCCTAATCCTCTTTAACATAAAACTATAATCACAAAATGGAGGACAACCACACAATACTGGGAATCATGGCCAAACCAAGTTGACACACATTTTGGGGGGACACAATTCAATCCATGACAGACATGTTATCGGAGGGATCAGTCTCTGCAGAAGGACATCATGCTTGATAAAGTAGAGGGTCGGCGAAAAAGAAGACCCTCGATGAGATGGATTGACACAGTGGCTGCAACAGTCGGCTCAAACATAACAATGATTGTGACAATGGGGCTGGACTGACTGGGCAGTGTTTCCTTCTGTTGTACATAGGGTGGGTATGAGTCAGAACTGACTTGATAACACCTAACAACAACAACTGGGTCCCCTTATCCTGCTTACTCTTCCTAATCCTTCCCACCACTGCAGGTGTTATGACTGTACATGTTTATCATCTGTCTCCCTTGTTAGAATGAAGGCTCCATGAAAAAAATAACTTTGTTTTACTAACTACTGAATCTACAGAACCTAGAATAGTATCTGGCACTTGGTAGACTCTAAAAATATATATTGAATAAATAAATAAATGAGAGGAGATGAAAGAGAATTCATGAAAGATTTCACAAAGGGCATTATACCACAACAGAATTTAGAAGGATGCAAGAGATTATCCTAAATGGATAAGGGAGACTGGGAATAGCAGGTAGAGGAGTATTCAAAGTTTGTTTTGTTGTTGCCGTCCAGTTGATTTAGACTCATGGCAACCCCCCATGTAGGGGGGATTTAAACCACATGGTTTGTTTAAATAACATGAAATGGTGTGGTTTTCATGGAGTAAAAACACTTCACTTGTACTTCTAATATGGCCCATCTGCCTTTTCCCTTGTAGGTGTGCTAATTATTTCCCACCCTTCTTTCTCAATAAACTGAAAGCTTTTTAAGGATCATGTCTGTAATTTTCAAATTATTAAATACTGCAGATATTCAGTAACAAATAAATAAATAAAAGAACAGTATTTATTGATTAGAGAGAAAGAAAGCCCGTTGCTAAATTTGTAACACTAAAACGGATATCCTTCTGCTCAAAAGTGAGTGTTCCGTTTGGAAACTTTAGAACAGAAAGGGACTTTGTTGTTGTTAGCTGCCATCAAGTATTCCCCACCTCCCACCCCTCACAGACACAGGGTGACTCCATGCACAAGGAAATGAAAGCCGCCCTTTCCTGCACCATCTCCATGATTGGTTGTTGATCAGAATATTGAGATCCATAGAGTATTAATTGGCTGATTTTTGAAGTAGATGGCTAGGCCTTTCTTCCCAAGGGGATCTTAGAGATCATCTTATTCAGTTTTCTTATTTTATAGCTGCAAAAACTGAAACATAGTTTGACTATACTAGGTCATGCAACTAGCTAATCATAGTTAAGAACCATGACCCTAGTTTTGTTTTTTCCTTGGAAAATACGTTCTCAAAAGTGGCCTGAAAATTTGGTGTTATTTATTAAAATACAAACCATTTAATTTTTATTATTTGTATTAAACTGAAATCACATATTTCATGATCTATCTTGGAGAAACACTTGTAAAAATCTGCAAAAGGTCATTTACAAGGATCTTCATCGTAATTTTTTTGTGGTAAAAATTAAAAGTTGGAAGTTTATCAATATGGGTACAGCTATAGTCACATTGTGATACCCATAAAAACCCCACTGCCATCAAGTCGATTCCGACTCAGAGCAACACTATAGGACAGAGTAGAACTACCCCACAGAGTTTCCAAGGAGTGCCTTGCGGATTCTCACTGCCGACCTCTTGGTTAGCAGCCGTAGCACTTAACCAGTTAAGCCACCAGGTGTCCAAGTAATATTATAAAACATTTAAAAATGGACATAGTTCTATATATACTAACATGGGAAAGATCTCTAAGACATTGCTGAGTTAAAAAAAAAAAAAAGTCAGTCACAGAATAACATACAATACTATACTAAGACCAGCTGTCTTAGTCATCTAGTGCTGCTATCACAGAAATACCACGAAAACCAAACCCACTTCCGTCGAGTCAATTCCGACTCATAGTGACCCTATAGCACAGAGTAGAACCGCCCCATAGAGTTTCCAAGGAGTGCCCGGCAGATTCGAACTGCTGACCCTTTGGTTATCAGCCATGGCACTTAACCACTACACTACCAGGGTTTCCGAAATACCAGAAGTGGATAGCTTTAACAAAGAGAAATTTATTTTCTCATAGTCTGGGAGGCTAGAAGTACACATTCAGGATGTCAGCTCTAGAGGAAGGCTTTCTTTTTCTGTTGGCTCTAGGGGAAGGTCCTTGTCATTAATCTTCCCCAGCCAAGGAGCTTCTCAGCGCAGGGACCCCAGGTCCAAAGGACATGCTATGCTCCCACTGCTTCTTTCTTGGTGGTATGAGGTCCTGATGTCTCTCTGCTCACTTCTTTCTTTTACACCTCAAAAAAGATTGGTTTAAGACACAACCTAATCTTTTAGACTGAGTCCTGCCTCATTAGCATTTACCTACTGCTTATCCCATCTCATTAACATCATACAGATAAGATTTACAGCACATAAGAAAATCACATTAGATGACAAAATGGTGGACAATCACACAATACTGGGAATCTTGGCCTAGACAAGTTGACAGTTATTTTGGGGGGATACAATGCAATCCATGACACCAGCCAACCCCAGGTAGCCCCGCCAAAACTGTATGTGTGAAGCAAAGAATATTTCACAATGGTGTATATCAGTGGTTACTCTAGTAAGGGGGGTAGTGGATGAAAGTGCTCAAACCTTAACCTTAAGGTTGTTTTGTGTGTGTGTGCGTGTGCATGTGTGTGTGTGCGCGTGCACCTCTGTTCAACAAAGGGAATGTATTATTCATATTAATGTTTGCCGCTAAAATTAGTATTTTTTAAAAAGTGGAATGAATTATCATCTCTGAGAAACGGGACTAGAGTAGCAATTTTCTAACAAGGCTGATATAATTTGTAAAGGATAAAAAAAGCCTTTCTTAAGATTAAAAAAAAATGTTTGGGAAGACAAAGCATCAAGGGTAAAAAAAAAAAAGGGAACAATGGTGTACTTGCTGGCAAACGCAATACGGACTATTACAAGCAACACCTGTGCAAGCGAACACAAGCACACGCAAGACTAAACTCAACAGGAAAGCGGCATTCCATAGGGGCGGGGCAACCGCCGGCGCATGCGCAACCAGGTTCAGGTGGCCGCCGCCGCGGAAGCGAAGCCATCTAGAGACGCCGTACCGCTCGGGTACTGGTGCGCGTGCGCAGACGAACCTGCGCAGGGGTCTTCATGTTTGCCGCCTGTGCTGCCTTTCCTGGATTTAAGTCGCGCGCTTTCTTCGTCCTGTCTCTGCGGGGTTCGCGCCCCTCTCGCGCCCCTAAGCAGCGAGGCTGGGGAAGGGGTTTGAGGGGCTGTTGATCGCCGCCTTTAAGTTGTGCTCGGGGCGGCCATGTCGGCCGGCGAGGTCGAGCGCCTAGTGTCGGAGCTGAGCGGCGGGACCGGAGGGGATGAGGAAGAAGAGTGGCTCTATGGCGGTACGGAACTTCCTGTCCCTGTCTCTTTCTCCGGGGTTTATCTCAGGCCTCCCTTCCCGGCCCGCAAACAGCCGGCGTCCCGGGTCCTCAGGCTTGGGCCTGAGTTTAGGCCTACCATGTTGCGCGCCACCCTACCCCCTGCTTCCCTTCTCCTTGGCCTGCAGCCCGCCCAGCCCAGCCCAGGACCCCAGCAGGCACTCACCCTGCAGCCGCTGGCTACCGGGCCCTCCGAAGCCAGCAGCTGCGGGTCGGGGCCCGTGCGGTGGAGCTTTGCGCGCCTCTGCACCGAGACTGCTCCGCCGTCTGGCCTCCGCGCTCTTTACACCAGTGTTTCATATCGATTCTGAGGTGTATTGGTTTGTCCCTTCTGGCCCCTTGGTTGTGGGATACCATTCCCGTCCCTTGTTTTAGAAAGTCATTCTGTAATAATAGCTCAATAAAGTTAATGCTGCAAAACTAACGTCTTGTTTCTTAATGGTCAGTTTGTATGGAATGCACCTGCAAGGGTACCTCTTTGTCTGAAAGTCGTGCTTTAAAAATAACTTAAAAAGAGAGAGATGGATTACATGTTATGGCCCTTAAAGAAAACCCTGAAAAATCCCTGCGTTAAGGTGAAGTGTTTTTTGTTTTTGTGTTTTTTTTTTAAAAAGAGATTGCTCTTTAACCCTTATCATAGAAGTACCTCAGGTCCCTTAGGATAATAGTTGTCAATATCATTTCGTAGTTTTCTCAAATTTAATGCGTCTTGTGGTTCCCTCTTCAAAAGGGCTTGACTTTTTTTTTTTTTAACTTTAAGTAACAGTTTCTTCTCAGCTGTTACCGACACCAGTTTTGAAAATTATTGTTTATTCTTTGCCTAAAATTTAAATTCTTGATTAGCTTTAGGAGTGTGCAGTAAAAGTGCACGTTTGTGTACCATGCTGTTTAGTGCTGATGTGACTTGGATAAACTTTTGATAACAGTTGTAAAATAAATTCCTTATCTTTGGTCAAAAGATTTAGCATTCAACCTAGTATTGTCTGAAACGGGAACGTGTAGGGTTTCTTTTGTAGACTATCTGGATAGCTTCAATACTTCTTAAACAAAGCTTATTTTTATAGAAGTAAGGTGATTTTTTTTTTCCATTAGAGACTTATCTGTTAAATGATTATAAGGTGATCTAACTTTGGATGTGCTTATAGGCCCATGGGACGTGCATGTGCACAGTGATATGGCAAAGGACCTAGGTTAGTGCTTGTGATGATCACTTCAGATTTTCATAATACTAGTTCCTTTAAGAGTGGCTTGCTTATTTATTTATTACTATTTTTTTTTTTTGTAGATGAAAATGAAGTTGAAAGGCCAGAAGAAGAAAATGCCAGGTTAGTGAAATATCCTGTTGTTACTTGAGCAGTTGTGTGATGCCGTGGTTCTGGCAGTGGAATTGTCAGAATTATTTCATTTTAATAATTGATGTGATTACAATAGTTGGACTAAAGTTCAGAAGACATTGAATCCTTACGGGTTTATTCTTATTTCAGGACCTAATCTCATACCACTTCTGTTTGTTAGCAGTTAAGGGAGCAGTTCTTCAGGTTAGGGTTTGTAACTTTTCACTAGTAACTTTTTATTCCTCAGGAGCTATATGGTGTTTTATAGGGGAGTCCCTGGGTGGCGCAAATGGTTATATGCTTGATTATTGGCTGAAAGGTTTGTGATTTGAACCCACGCAAAGGTGTCTCGGAAGACAGGCCTGGTGATCTGCTTCCGAAAGGTCACAGCCCTGAAAACCTTATGGAGCAGTTCTACCCCATGACGCAGAATCAACTGGATGGCAGCTAACAAACAACAACAATGGTGTCCTATATAGTGTAACCATAAGTCTACTAAGAAAGATTATAAACCTGATTTTAAAAAAATGTTAAATAAGGGAACCAAAAGATTACTGCTTTTACAGTTCATTATCATTTTTGATTGTATGATGCACTTTGGTTATAATTTCAATCTGGTTTATATTTATTTGGATTCAAAATGAGATGAACTAATATGTGAGATTCTCCCTGGTTACTAGAAGGGTATGAGTATCGTGTACAGAACATATACAAAGAGCCAGGAACTTAATCTAAATTTCAGAACAACTCAAACATACAAGTGCATAGATACGCGGACTACTCTTCCCAGATACCTTAGTGTTGTATAATGAGAGTGGAGTTAGAGGGTTTCTTTAAAAAAGAGCCTCTAAAGAATATTTATGTTTAAAAGTGGAGGAAACACCACTTTATACCCACACGGATGGCTTCAGTAAAAACATTGTAACAGTTGTTGGTGACACTGTAGAGAAATGAAGCTCTCATATACTGCTGATGGGATTGTAAAATGGTGCAGCTGCTTTGGAAAGCAGTCTGGCAGTTCTTCAAAAGGTTAAAAACATATGACCCAGTAATCCCATTCCTAGGATACTTTAGCAGTTGTATGATGCTATGAGTATGTTGCTGTGAGTCGGAATCGGCTCAATGGCAATGGGTTGGGTTTATGATGCAACTAGAGAAATGAAAACATACATCCACACAAAAACTTGTACACAAATGTTCACAGCAGCTTATTCATAATAGAAAATGGAGACAACCCAAGGGCTCATCAACTGATGAATGGATAAACAAAAGTGGTATAGTCATGCAATTGAATGTTTTTGGCAAGTAAAAGAAGTACTGATACGCTGCCACATGGATGAACCTTGAAAACGTGCTAAAAAGCTAGACAAAAGGACCACGTAATTGCATTTATGTGCAATATTCAGAATAGGCAATCCAAAGAGACAGTATATTAGCAGTGCCAGGGGTTGGGGTGGAGGGGAATGGGGAGGGGCTGAACAGTATGTGTTTTCTTGGGGGTGGGGGTGATGATGAAATGTTCTGAAATTAGGTGGTTGTGATGGTTGTAGTTGTCTGTGAAATACTAAGAACCATTGAATTGTACACTTTTAATGGGTGTATTATACGGTATGTGAATTATATTTTAATAAACCTGTTATGAGAAAAAGCGGATGGAGGGAAGAAGTGAGAACTGGAAGTAGAAATAGGAGGAGCTGAAATTAGGGTATTCTTTCTCACCCTGAAATATTATCCCTTATTTTACAAGATTTTTTTCCCACTCATTTGTTATACCATCTGAAATTTTATCATTTAGTTTCGAAACTTCTGTATTGAACCCAGAAAAACTGGGTGTTTTTCTTAGAAATGTTGCTACATAATTGTGAGACTGGCATCAAACCCAGTTAGTTACTTTGTACTGCAGTTTCCAACTTCTGTATTGAGCCCAGTTCTTAACCCTAATTTCAGCTAGCCCCAAAGCTGGAGCTAGTATTAATCTATAGAGCTGGAGGGCTTCTTCCATTTTAATAACTTGAGTCCTTAACATTTTTAATATTGACTTGTCACTATTTTTAAAATTTCTTCTCATTAAGTGTTTTGAAGAGATAAAGCACTGGGTCCCAGGGGTGAAAGTGCTTAAATATTTCTTTGGTTTTTCAATTGGTCAAGAAGTTAATTGATTGCAGGGTATAAATTCACAATCAAATACACGTTTTAATGAGGTAATCTTTATTTCATTGATTTTTACTAATGTTTTTTGCTAAAATTCTCAAAGCTTACTTTCTGCATTGGATATTTGTTTATCTTAATTCCCTAATAGACAACTTGGTTAAATTTATTGGAGAGAGGCTTTCTACCTTCCCTGAGCATCATTGCCAAAAACTCAATGGAGTGCCATTGAATTATTTCGTCTTGTGGAAAAAAATCTACCCTTAAACATTTTTGTAGAAAAAGCATATAATTTTATCAGGTTTCTAACATTTTAAGGATGATTACCAAAAGGCCGGCAGTTCATATCCACCAGGCGCTCCTTGGAAACTGTATGGGGCAGTTCTACTCTGTCCTGTAGTGTTGCTATGAGTCAAAATTGACTCCACGGCAACAGGTTTAAGGATGATTGAGAATTAAAACTTCTAACCGCCCCCTCCCCCCAAAAAAACCCGTTGCTGTCAGATCAATGACGATTCATAGCGACTGAACAGGACAGAGTAGAACTGCCGCATAGGATTTCCAAGAAGTGGCTGGTGGATTCACACTGTGGACCTTTTGATTAGCAGCCAAGCTTTTAACCACTGTGCCACGAGGGCTCCAAAACTTGTAAAAAAAGTACATCTATTGGGGCAGGGAGCTTTGCCAAACCCGTGTTCTAGCTTGGTATGTCATTGTCCCACCTGAGTACCTGCTGTTAGAATTTGCCCCAGCTTCCTTGTGACTTAGTTCATTGCCTGGTGGTGCAGTAGTTAAAGCTCTGGGCTGCTAATCAAAAGGTCAGCAGTTCGAATCTACCAGTCACTTCATGGGAGAAAGATATGGCAGTCTGCTTCCATAAAGATTATAGCCTTGGAAACACTGTGGGGCAGTTCTGTACTGTCCTACAGGGTTGCTGTAAGTCAGAATCGACTCTATGGCAACAGGTTTATGGTCTTAACCATTGCATTATGCTCTTCAATTTTGTTGTGTTTTATCTTTCTAAGTCTTGGCTAAACACAGTAATGATATTTTGTGCCATGTAAAAAGCAAGCTGAACTGGTTTCTGGCTATCAAGAAGCTTATTTAGACAGGAGGTAAATCTTCTAAAGAATTATGATTGGATATTTATTTTTTTGAGTCAAGCAGTACAACAATGAAAATTTAACAGGAGATAAGTTTTCTGTTTTTTACTTTTCATCGTTTTGCTTTGTAGATAATGTTTAAAATACTACTGTAGAGGTTAAATTGATTTATATAGAAGCTGCTTGACATAAAATGAAATTTAAAGATTAGCAGAAATCTAATGAAAGGAGCTCTGCTATGTCAAAATCTGGGCATTTTTCTTAGAAATGATACTAAATAATCGTGAGACTTGGGGGCCAAACTAGTTGGTTGCTTTGTACTTCAATTTCCTTGTATGTAAATGAGTTGTGAGTAATTCTCACAGTCTAAATCATAATTATTAAAAGTACAAGAAACCAATTACACTCTAATGCTGAAAGTGTTATTTGAGGGTTAAAGGCCACATGGGAATGGAAAGTTTATTGTTACACTCTTGCTGTGAAAGGGCAAATTCGAGTATTATCTGACGTTAAAAAATATTTTTTAATTTATCAAAATTAGGTCTGGAGCTCCTCATTAGTATCAAATTGTAGGACAGATTTGCATAAAGGTATATATTTTTTAATCTTACAGTTTTCTTTATTTTTTATATAGCAGTGGGCATATGTCCAGTATGGTTGGTGAAACAGAACACCCGAGAGAGGCATACTAAGAGTTAATGTGATGGTATCACAAATCTGAGTTCCCTGTACATCAGGGAAAAAAAGAGAAAGCAGTGTTATGTAGCCCTGGACAATTACAGTAGTACCTGGCACATAGGGATATTCAGAAAAAATCTAGGATAAGTAAAATTGACTAAATGTGCTGCACATTTTAAAGTGTTTTTTAAAAAAAAAAAGCCCGCTGTTAGGTGGCAAGTCATTAACTAATTGTGGAAGCAATTCCATTCTACTTTCAGTGATGAGTACTTGTCTCATGTAATGGAATGAGAGGCAGTTTTTACTGTCTTTGTTCTTACCATCCAGAGGGGACACTAATTTTAGGAAACTTTATTTGGGGAAACCCTGGTGGCGTAGTGGTTAAGTGCTACAGCTCTTAACTAAGAGGTCGACAGTTCGAATCCGCCAGGTGCTCCTTGGAAACACTACGGGGCAGTTCTACTCTGTCCTGTAGGGTCACTATGAGTCGGAATGGACTTGACGGCAGTGGGTTTTGTTGTTAGACATTGTTTAAAAATTCTAGTATAAGCTATCTGTACTCTGGAAAAGTAATACCTGACATGTATTTTTATTGTTTGTAGCGCTAATCCTCCATCTGGAATTGAAGATGAAACTACGGAAAATGGCGTACCAAAACCGGTAACATAAGGCTTTGAAATCTGGTTATTTTCCTGTTTAAAATCTTTTTCAGTACCTTCCCAATTCATTTAGGAACAAAGCCAAATTTTAAAATGACCTTCGGTATCCTGTGTTATCTGGCCCCCTTTTACGTCTTCTACCTCATCTGGTGCCATCAAAAGCATGCGTAGGGACTGCCAAGGAAGAGAATAGTGGGAAGGGACTTCAGAGGACATACAGCATGTGCAAAGGCGCAATGCTTGATGATTTCAAGGCACTGAATAGTCAGCAGGATTAGATCATACTGAACCTGATTTTCAAAGTGGACATTGAGTCCCGTCATGTAAGTTTGTCGTGGTTTTTTAGCAAATATTTTTTTAAATGTAAGTAATAGTTCCTGACCCCATGCCTGTTAAAAGTAGTATTTTGTGGGATGAAGGTATCATTAGTCTTATGAATATTTTAACATCTTAATCCTTAAAAATACTTATTCTGCAAGCTTGACCTTGCATACACAAAGGTATTTTGCCTAGGTGATATACTTATTTACTAGCATGTTACTAAGCCTTTTGGAGCCAAAATAAAGTCTGCTTAACTGGCCCAAGTTTACACAGATAGAAACAAGGTATTCTCTCAACCATTTGCATTCAAGGCCTCTTCTGGGTGTGAGTGAATGCCAGGAATGGTTGAGCTGCTCTTTACTATTTGGTGCATTTTGATCGTGAATCTTAAAATTGTTTTCCTCTTACCTTCATATTCTTTTTGCAAAGAATTCTTCAAATGCTTATTTTGTAGAAATTTACATTTATTGCAGCTGCATTTGGAAATTATAAATGGTTAAAAAAAACCATTATTTACAAAAAGATGATGCTGAAAAAGTTATTTCTTTATTCATATTCCTTTTTATCATGTAGGACATCAGTGTTATAAACGTGTTGAAATAGGTGGCAGCCTTATGAGCCTATAACTTTCTTTCTCTAACACTGCATCTCAAAAAACAGAATGAGTATATACTTCAGTTACTAATATTAAGTGGTGTAATGGATTATTTAAGGTATTTTATAATTCCTTATGTTGGTGTAGAAAGTGACCGAAACGGAAGACGATAGTGATAGTGACAGTGATGACGATGAGGATGATGTTCATGTCACTATAGGAGACATTAAAACAGGAGGACCGCAGTACGGGTAAGTTATACTTATGTGACAATTGTCTGAAAACTCTTATCAAAAATAATTCGGCTATATAAAGCCCTTCGTGGCTGATTCCATTGTTTTTACACTTTCTCCATCTTACCATCATCGGAAAGAACTCTTCAAAATTTTACCATGAAAACATTTCTTTCCAAAAGATAATTAGGTAAAGTTACATGGAAGCAGAGTTTTTGGTTCCTGAAATTAAAGTGTTTGTAGAAAAGTATTAAGTTGTACAAATTCTTTAGTTAGAATTAGAAACCTTAAAATGCGGTTTGCATTTATCATTCTTTGATTTTGTTACTTATCCACAGCTGCATTAGGTTTTTTAATTTTTTTGCCCAGTGAAAACATCCATTCATTCATTCAACAAATACTTTTTAAAGGTATAATCTTATTTGTCTGGTACTGTAATAATTGATAATGGGAAGCCAAAAATTCATAGAACAGTCCTTATTTTCCAGAAGTAGTGAGGAAGACAGACAAGTGAGTAAATACCTTCATTGCAGTGTGCTAGAATAGAAACGTGTTCGAACTGATTTGAAAGCTTTGAAAGGAGAGCTGCTAAAAGCCCACAGGTGTTGAGAAGATCCCAGAGAAGGTAACAACTGCTTTGAATCATTCTTCAGACAGAAGAAGGGAGAACTGATGATCTAGGCAGAGGGTACTGCTTAGGTAGACTAGTGAAGTATGGTTTGGAGGAACCACGTGTCTGGAGTATTAGGTAGATGGGAAGGGATGCTTGAAATCACTTAGGAAGGGCCTATTTGTCATATTAAGGACATTTTTACTATGTCATCGTACAACCTTTGAAGGTTTTTAGGCAAGTTGAATTATGTGCTAAAGACAATTCTAGTCATGTCATTGGGATATCATACATGGAGATAAATTAGCTAATAGACTTGAAGTAGTTGTTCAAGGGTAATGATACCCCAAACTAAGCCAGCAGCAGTAGTGTAGGGATGGATGAGAAAATAAGGGAAACCCTGATGGTGTAATGGTTAAGTGCTGCGGCAGCTAACCAAAGGGTTGGCAGTTTGAATTTGCCAGGCACTCCTTGGAAACTCTATGGGGCAGTTCTACTCTGTCCTATAGGATCGCTATGAGTCGGAATCGACTCGACGGCACTGGGTTTGGTTTGGTTTTTGGTTTGGGAAAATAAGGTATATTTTAGAAGCATAATCAGAAGAAGTAACATGGGTTGGTTGTGGTTGGACAGGAAGACAAAGGATTCAGAAATGGTTTGGTGGTTTCTACCCAGTGCCCAGCGTTGGTGGTTTCTAGAACAGTTCATTGAGTATATAACATAACAGGTACTAATGTGTATGAGTAATGTGGAAAGAGCATGTTAAAATAAATGTATGTGTTTACTTTGAAGTTCCTGCATAACACCCAGGATCTAGCATCTGGGGGTCTATTAGACACTGTATCATGTTTCCTTGAGTGCTGTTTTCTATACAGCTAAACTTCTTAACACATGGTGAATATGAAGGCTTGCTGCCTTAAAAAAGAAAAGTGATGTTTTAAAACCCAAGGTGTGGTAGGGAAAGTAGATAGGTAAGAGACAATGAAATGCATTTATTGAGCATTTAGGACTAAACTGCTGAGGACCATCTAAAGATAGTCCTTGACTTTTATACATTTGGTTTTCACATAACTTTTGTATGTCATATATAGATACCCCCAGACTGCTTTTGCTCTGTGAATTTGGATTGTTAAAATGTGTAAGTCTCAAGAGGGCAGAAATCATATTTGTCCACTTCCTCATTCTGTTTAGCCTGGAACTGTATCTGACAACAGTTTGTGCCCAGTAAACATTTATTAAATGAATTAAGCAGTTGGTAAGATGGTTACACATTTCAGGTTGGTGATGATAGTATGCTTGACAGTTTAACAGTTTGACTACTATATACTTTTCGCGTTTGTAGCAGTGGAGCTTTATACAATTATTTGAATATCTTACTGCCCTGGTTTTTTAAAAAAGCGGAAAACAGGAAAATGACAGTGGTAATGAAAATGACCAACCTAGGTTATTCCAAAATATGGAAATAATTATTAGGCAGACCAAAAGCTGTGTATTTTCATAAGTCCAGTTGGCTGAACTTGGGAGGGAAAAGAACGAAATTAAATAACGTGTATATGATGTAAGAAATACATCATTGAAAACATCTATAAGTTGGGATCTTATTAATACCTTTTTGCTTGGTAGAAATTTAGCCTTCGTTGCCCACTCCCCTCTATCACCTCTCTTTAAGCCTACCTGTCTTATGGTTCTCTAGAGAAACAGAACCAGTGAGACGTATGTGTGAGAGATTGGGCTTTACTTCAGGGGATTGAAGTAAAAGTCCAAAACTCATAGGTCAGGTGATAAGCTGGAGGCCCCTGCTGGCTTACAGGATGGTGGGGGGCTGGCATGTCCAAAATCTGTAGGTCAGGTGGCAGGCTGGAGACTACTGCAGGCTTGGCATCCCAAGATTCATAGGTCAGGACAGGAAGAGTGGGCGGGGGGAGAGAGAGATGCTGAAAATACCTATTTAGGCATACCATGTCCTAAAGAAACTCCCCTTTCAATTAACTGATTGATTGTATTACGTTATAGAAGGTGATGATATCGCATTAGATTACTTTATAGAACAGCAGCTAGTCTAGTGTTTGGCAAAACCACTGGGAACCGTAGCCTAGCCAAGTTAACACATAAAATTAACACACTCCCCATGACATGTAAATTTATTTTACTTAGTATATTTGATTTTACCACTCATATACAAGATTGCATTATCTAGAAAAGTAGGGAACTGTCTCTAAACCCATATTACAGAAAATGAATGTGAGGCTCATGGGGTCCAAATGACTTGGCCAAGGGTACAAAACTGGTAATTGACAATACGTAAATTGTCATAGGTTTGTTTGATTCCAGGCAAACATAAATTTTGCCATAGGTTTGTCTGACTCCAGATTTTGTATTTTTTTTTTGTTGTTAACTTTATCACATGTATGATATACTTTATTTAAAATAGTTTTTGAATATATGCATTCATGTAACCACCACCCAGATCAAGATACAGAACATTGCTAGCATCCTAGAGGCTTTCTTCTTGTTTTCTCTCAATCTTTAACCACCTACGACCACCTACCCTTGCTCTGCTTTTACCCTAGATTCATTTCTTAATTTCATATAATTGAGTGAATAATCTGGACATGTACTCTGTGGGTATTCAAAAGAGGATTTATCAACAACATCAAGTGTAGGAAGGACTGAAATGAGGCCAATGGATTTGGCAGTAGGGTGAAGAAATTTTACTCTTACATGACTGCTGTATGATGAATAACTAGGAGGTGAGGAAATAAAGACAGGTATATCAACTGTTCATCCCCTTCCCAAATTTCTTGTGTAGTTATAGTGGGATATTGAGTTAGTGGCAGGGAGGTATTTAAGGTAATAAGTCATATTTAAAATATTTGTTTTCATTTTTTATTGATCCAACAACACACTTTTAATACTAGTTTATGTTTTGTAAAACGTGGGAGTCAGTGTCAGTCTCTCCTGTTACTCTGTGGGGGTGTAATTTGTACACATTGAATATGCTGTTTTGTTTACATAAAGTTTCTCAGGGTAATTTTTATTATTTTGTTTTTAGGAGTTACGGCACAGCACCTGTAAATCTCAACATCAAGACAGGAGGAAGAGTTTATGGAACTACAGGTAAAGTTTCTGTTTGCAGTTGCATGAATGGAAAAATAAGGCACATATCTGAATAGATTATAAATAAAACCAAAAAAACAAACCCAGTGCCATCGAGTCGATTCCGACTCACAGCAACCCTATAGGACAGAGTAGAACTGCCCCATAGAGTTTACAAGAAGTGCCTGGCGGATTCGAACTGCTGACCCTTTGGTTAGCAGCCGTAGCACTTAACCACTGCGCCACCGGGGTTTATAACTAAAAAAAGAAAAAATTATTACTGGTCAGTTACAAAAAGCAGTTTCTGACCATATATCACAGAGATCAGCAGACGTTTTCAGTAAAGGACTGCATGTATCTTGGGCTTTGTAGGCTACATCCTGTCACATATTCTTTTGTTTGTTTTACAGCTCTTTAAAAATGTAAAAACCTTTCTTAGCTCCCAGGCTGTATTAAAACAGTGATTTAAACATGGATGTTAGCAACTTCCTCTTGGCACAGGCATCCATTATTGTAAGGGATAAGTCTCTAATCGCTCTACTCAGTTTATCTCATGGCTACACCGTAAAGGTTACCCCCACATACTTCTGTTTGTGGTAAACCTTAATGCTTTGTTTGGAACTCTTGCCATTTCTGGTGCCAGGAATATTAAAAAAGTATTATGTTTCTGTTTGTCTGCGTTATCTTCCAGCTTCTTGCTAATGTAGCTACATCTCCATTTTGTAATTTTATAAAATAGGAACGAAAGTCAAAGGGGTGGACCTTGATGCACCTGGAAGCATTAATGGAGTTCCGCTTTTGGAGGTAGATTTGGATTCTTTTGAAGATAAACCATGGCGTAAACCAGGTAAGATTTTCGTGGATTATATCTGTTTAAAGTTTTTTTTTAGTATAAATAGTTATCAGAAAAGTATTTTTTGGGCATCAACTTAGAATATTTTTTAATGTCATTTTTGTTGTCTTAAGCAAATGAGTAATGATTACCTATATTATAAATTATAAATAAGTAATGATTACCTATATTATAAATTATAAATGAGTAATGATTATCTATATTATAAATTATAAATCTTACTAGTGAGGTATTTCTAAATAATTTCTAAAGGAAACAAATTTGATCTAAATTTTTTATAGTCTGCTTGCTTTATGGTGATTATTTGGAGAACTAATAAAATTAGAAGGAGTGATAGGACTGAGAGAACTCTAAATTTGTTTTTTAAATTATGGTTTATGTGCTGCATAAAGAGCTGGAATATTTGTATAATGAAAGTGTGTTTTATATTTAGGTGCTGATCTTTCTGATTATTTTAATTATGGGTTTAATGAAGATACTTGGAAAGCTTACTGTGAAAAGCAGAAAAGGATACGAATGGGACTTGAAGTTATACCAGTTACCTCTACTACAAATAAAATTACGGTAATTAGTAAATATTCCACAGTACCCCTGCCTTTTCCATTTGTCCATTTTGACCCCCTCCCCAAATAAATCACTTTTTCCTTATAAAGGTGGTTAAACGCTATATGATAATTTAAAAAGCCCATTCTCTTTACCATATTTATTTATTTTTTCCCTTTCCTTCCCTTTCAGAATTTCATATTAATGATTATATGATGTTCTTAGTTTCAAGTCGCAGACTAGCCACAGCTAGTTTGTCTTTATATGGCCTATTCATTTAAAATTATGTGGTATCTTAATGGGGAATATGTTATTTAACTTAGGCCGAAGACTGTACTATGGAAGTTACACCAGGTGCAGAGATCCAAGATGGCAGATTCAATCTTTTTAAGGTGAATTTTAGTAAATTATCCTTGGTTGCTCTCATTTTTTGTTCTTGAGTCTGCTCCCATACCACTACTCAAGTGACAAGATTAAAGTGGAAATAGCTACCTTTTTTCCAAACCTTCAGCTTCCTGGTGACTTACAAATTTGCTGATTGTTGTTTATCTCCACTTTTGCAAGCATGTGAATTTGTAGCCTATTATACTAACAAATGCCAAGTAAAACTATTCTTGCTATATGTTGTGATTTTGAGTCATAGTATATGTTCGTTTGTGGGGTAGAAAATTTTATGCCAACAGGCTAAGCTCATTGTAGATGATTGTCGATGATCTCTATCAGTAGAATTGGAGATTTATTTTTTCTAAATGTCTTTTTAGAAATGGTAAGGAAGAAGACAATTGCTTATAATTTGTATGACATTGTAATCGGTGTAATGTCTCATAGTTGAAGCTATTTGAAGAATCTTAGGCATTCTCTGAGAGTCTCTAAGAATTCAATAGAATAGGATAACACTGTTGATTTTTAAAAATAAATACTTAAAGGGGGTAGGTTTATGTGAGGGACTTCAAGGTTGGTACCTCCAATTGGGTATCAAGTCTGACTTCTGTCTTCTCCATTCCACAGTATGATCAGAGACTAAGTCCAAAGAAAAATACTGTATTTTCATACTTAAGTTAGTATCCAGAAACCCACAGACCTTTCTTGGAATCTGATTTGGTTGCCATCTTTGATTGTGTGTTCTTCCTTTCCTTAATACCTGATTCTTAAATTGATCACCACTGGGTTAAAGATTCAGAGTGGCTTTTAGATTGGGTTTTATACTCAGGGAACTTCAGTGGGCTGGATGTAAAACTCTGCCCCTTTTGGGACTGCAGCCCTGTCCACCAGAATACTGCCTTATGCAATGCATGTGCTATATCCGCAGATGTAGCCGCTCTGCTGGACACAATTCTGTATAGAGAATTTAATTTTAATTTACTTCCAACCTTGGGTAAGTATTTAGTTCTTGTTCTGCTGTAAATATTTCAAAAGCACGTGATGGTGTTTATCCTGTTTAAAATGACCATTAGGTTCTTTTTGGTCATACATTCTTGTCTGCTTCTTTAGGCATTGAATATATTGTCACTGGTTATAATGAATAGATAGAAAAATCGTGTTGATGATGAAATAGTTTGCAGTGGTGCTATCTGTTTTCTTTCAGCAGAAAAGAGAACTTCCTTTATAAACAGCCACCTTCTTTATACTTCATCTTTGTGCGGTAGACATTTAAAACCCAACAATAAAAAGAAACTCCTAGGGACTGGTCTCTCATTGAAGGCAGCCATCATGAATGAGTTTTTTATATACATACTGTCTATGGAAAAATGATTTTGATCATACGAAAGGTCACTGACTCATGATTTATTAGATTCTGAATAAGAATTTAAATTTGGTGAGTGAGGTCTGGTGGTTTTTCTTGCCTTGATAATGTGCTTAAATGTTAATATGTGTTAGAAATACTAATTTGGGAAGAGGGTGTTTATGCTGATAATGTGTGTGATACACATTTTTTCTTTACGTTGTGGTCAGTTGGATGCTGTTATTAGTAATGCCCTAGCTCTGCAGTTAGTGGTATGTGGAAGCATTTGGCATTTTCAGGCTGCAATTTGATTTACATTTGAATTTCAGAAAAGTTTTTCGGTCACCTTAGATAAATTTGACAAATATCCTTGTTTCAATTTCTGTGGGGTAGTTCCTTGAAGAAGTATTAGTTGCCTTTTATTATCTGTTACTCTGAAGCTCTGGGGAATAAAAAAAAAATGACGAAGATATGATTGGTATCCCATAGATGCAGAGGTAAACCTGTTAGGTATTATTAAGTGCCAAAATATGTATTTTAGACAAAATGCTATAAAATTTGGAGAAATGAGAGTTGATTAGACATTATTTGAAGATGAGAAGTTACATTGGATGTTATATGTAGGTCCTTTCTATTTCTGTTATTTCTAAAGCAGCATGCCATAGTAGAAAGCATGTGCCAGTTTAATCAGAACCTTGAAGACAAGGAATAGAAAAGAAAAAATATTATAGGTCGAAGAAACGGTGTGTGTTTTAAATGAGTAGATGCCAATGAGAGGATTCGTTAAAGAATTAGCCTTACTGGTTCAGAATTCTTTTTGGAAAGTGGTATAAGAGAGATGGTTTTGTATAGTGTGGTTCAAGTGTAGAAAGCCTAGAAGACTAGGAAGATGCTTTTGAAGAGTTATTTCTTATTTGTGAGCAGGAGAGACTTAGAAGTAACATTATTCTGGTAGCAATGTATGGTGTGATTGGGAAAAGAAAATCCAAGCTCATATTCACTTATCCACCACTTACCAAAACTAAGAAGCTTGTAAATAGGTATAGACTGTTAAGGGTTTGAGCTGAAATAGATGAGCAAGGAGAGATAAGGTAAAAACAAAACTCCCCCAATTTTCCTGGTGTCTTTGAGCACTTCCAATGTGCCTGGTACTGTGCTAGATACTGTAGTAAGACAGGATCTCTGTATTCAAGGAGTTCATGATCTGAGTGGGTAAATGGGCATGTACATGAATGATACTTTGTAACAAATGTTATGCCTTGGTATTGACAAAGTGCAGTGGGGAGTTCAGAAGAGAGTGGGTCTCCCCACTTTGTAGAGTCTAGAAGGATTCAAATGGGAGGTGATTTTGGAAGATGAGTGAGTTATTTTCATTAATAGGAGAGGGGAGAAGAACATTATAGGCAGAGAGAGCAATATGAGCAAAACAGCATGAGAAGAAAGTTGGGGTGGATGATAATATAGGAGAGAGGCCTGGACATGGACCCATGATGACAATGACCTTAATCTTAAACTAGCCTGTAGACATTTGTGTAGGCAACAGGAAGCCATTGGAAAGTTCCTGAGTAGAATAGTGTGAGCAAATCTGGTTTCTAGAAAAGGAACTGGCAGCAGAGTGGACTGCAGAATATGAGGGGGGAAAAGAGGAGTCAGAGAGCAGATAAGAAGCCATTTCAGTTCTATAGGAATAAAATGAATGAGGGCCTGAATTAATAATGGTGAATGGGCGAAGGACCGGAAACCCTGGTGGCATAGTGGTTAAGTGCTACGGCTGCTAACCAAGAGCTCGGCAGTTCGAATCTGCCAGGCATTCCTTGGAAACTATGGGGCAGTTCTACTCTGTCCTATAGGGTCGCTATGAGTCGGAATCGACTCGACGGCAGTGGGTTTAGTGGGGCAAAGGAACAGACTTTGCTGTTAGGTGCCGTCGAGTCCGTTCCAACTCAAAATGACCCTATGCACAACAGAACGAAACACTGCCCGGCCCTGCGGCATCCTTACAGTCATTGTTAGGCTTGAGTTCATTGCTGCAGCCACTGGGTCATTCCACCTCGTTGAGGGTCTTCCTCTTTTCTGCTGACCCTGTACTCTGCCAAGCATGATGTCCTTCTCCAGGGACTCATCCCTCCTGACAGCATGTCCAAAGTATGTAAGATGCAGTTTCGCCCTCCTTGCTTTTAAGGAGCATTCTCGTTGCACTTCTTCCAAGGGAGATTTGTTCATTTTTTTGGCAGTCCATGGTATATTCAATAATTTTCGCCAACACCGCAATTCAAAGACATCAATTCTTCTTCGGTCTTCCTTATTCATTATCCAGCTTTCACGTGCATATGATGCAATTGAAAATACCATGGCTTTGCTTTTCAACACTTTAGAGAGGTCCTTTGCAGCAGATTTACCCAGTTCAGTCGTTTGATTTCTTGACTGCTGCTGCCGTGGCTGTTGATCTTGGATCCAAGTAAAATGAAATCCTTGACAACTTCAGTCTTTTATCTGTTTATCATGATGTTCCTCATTGACCCAGTTGTGAGGATTTTTGTTTTCTTTATGTTGAGGTGTAGTCCATACGGAAGGCTGTGGTCCTTGATCTTCATTAGTAAGTGCTTCAAGTCCTCTTCACTTTCAGCAAGCAAGGTTGTATCATCTGCATAATGCAGGTTGTTAATGAATCTTCCTCCAATACTGATGCCCCGTTCTTCTTCCTATAGTCCAGCTTCTCGTATTATTTGCTCAGCATACAGGTTTAATAAGCGTGGTGAAAGGATACAACCCTGACGCACACCTTTCCTAACTTTAAACCAATCAGTATCTCCCTGTTCTGTCTGAACAATTGCCTTTTGATCTGTGTAAAGGCTTCTCTTGAGCACAATCAAGTGTTCTGGAATTCCCATTCTTCGCAGTGTTATCCATAATTTGTCTTCTGTTATCTGGGAGATTTCTTCACTCTTACAACTTTTGTATTGTCTTTTTCATTTCTGCTATTATATTTTTAATTTCCAAGAGGTTTTTTTTTTATTATTTAACCATCGCATTCTGTTCTTTTTTCTTGCATGCAATAATGCAGTATCTTTTTTCCCTGTCTCTCAGAAGATATTAATCATAGGTTTGCTTGTTTTTTTCTTCTAGGTTTTCTTCTCCCTACATAGTGTGTTTTCCCGAGTTTGTTTATTTGTTTTTAAGGTATAATAAAAGTTTATCCAAGTTGGTTTTTAAAATTTGTTATTTTTTGCTTCTGTCTTTTCACTTTTCTCAGATGTCTCTTAGTCTTGGTCATTCACTTATATGTAAGAGTGGGCTACTACAAAGTTTCTTGGAAGCTCTGCGCATGTAAATGGAACTTGTAAATGGAACTGTAAGCTTCACTGTATTGTTGTTGTATGCCCTTCACTCAATTTTGCTCATAGTGACCCCATGTGATAGAGTAGAACAGGCCCATAGGGTTTTCTTGACCGATTTTTAAAATTTTTTTATTGCGCATTAGGTGAAGGTTTACAGAGTAAATTGGAGTCACATCTGGTACTTTGTACATAAAGTGCTATATGGCCTTTCGTTCCCCACAATGTGTCAGTACTCTCCACATTTTTGCCTTGGGTTCCCCATTTCTTTTTGTCCTGATTTTCTACCCCATTCCTGCCTTCTTATCTTTGCTTTTGGGCAAATATTGCCCTTTTTATTTTGTATAATTGATTGTTTCAAGGATGGTATTGCTAATTGTATGGGCTTGTCTGTTTGACTGCAAGGTAGTCTCTGGGAATGGGTTCAGCTCCAGGTCAAAATGGCTTCAGTTCCAGGTCAAAAGGATGTCTTAGGGCCATAGTCTTGTCTAGTCTCTGTCATACAAATAAATCTGGTTCTTTTTGCTAATTTGATTTTTTGGTTGTACATTTTATTCCCACACCAAGTGAGACTCTGTGTTGTGATCCCAGTGAAAGCAGTCTGTAATGGTTGCTGGGTACCGTCTAGTCTTTCCGTCTCAGGGTAACGTAGGCTATGTTTCATGCTGTCCATTAGTCTTTTGGACTAACTGCTCCTTTGAGTCTTTAGTTTTCCTCACTCACCTTTTCTCTGCACAGGAATAGACCAATGGCAAGCTATTAAGATCTCACCAAAGTAGAATGCAGAACATTGTCTTTATGAACTGTGCTGTGCCAGTTTATGTAGATGTTCTCTGAGTCTATTTTCCTTTGCTTTGAGCCTAGGAAGTTCATCTTGCGAGGTATTTGGTTATGTCTAAGAGGTTTCCCTGACTGTGCCCCTTGTGTGCGCTATTGCCTGAATTAATATATGAGGAGTACCTAAGGTCATGTGTATAGAAATATCCGCTACCAAACTTGTGTTTGCTGGTGGGTTGCTCCGTTGCACCATCCCAAACCTTGGTAGATCTATCTGCCTATGAATCCATTTGTAAATTATTGTTAATACTATCGTTGCAGGATTGTCTGTGCTATATAGTAGTTACGTAGTTGCCCTTTATTCTTGTGTCTCTCAGTGTCCTCTCTTGCCTTGGTCATGTTGTGCCGACTTCTGCCATATTTTGTGTTGCCTTTCCCATCACCAATATTAACACAATCCCTGGTGGCACAGTGGTTAAGAGCTCAGCTCCTAAGTAAAAGGTCAGCAGTTCGAATCCACCAGCTGCTCCTTGGAAACCCTGTGGGGCAGTTCTACTCTGCCCTGTAAGGTTGCCATGAGTCGAAATTGACTCAGTGGCAACAGGTTTGATTTGTTTTTCTTTATCTTTTTAGTAATTTTCCCTCTCTCCCCTTCCCATCCCTGGTAACCATCAAAGAATGTTTCTTTTTTTTCTTCTGTGTGAAAACTTTTTGTTGTTACTTTATGATAGAGGTCTCATTATATTTGTCTTTTTGTGACTGACTGACTTCACTCAGCATAATATCCTCCAAATTCATCCATGTATCCATGTTGTGAGATGTTTTGTGGATTTGTCATCCTTTATCATTGCATGGTATTCCATTGTGTGTACGTACTATAGTTTGTTAAACCATTCATCCGTTGATGGGCACTTAGGTTGTTTCCATCTTTTTGCTATTGTGGATAATGCTGCAATAAACATTGGCGTACAGGTCTATTGGTGTCACAGCTCTTAGTCTTAAGGGTATATATACCTAAGAGTGGGATTGCTGGATTATATGGTAGTTCTATCACTAGCTTTTTGAGGAAGCACCGTACCATTTTCCATAGTGGTTGTACCATTTTACATTTCTGCCAGCAGTGCATACAAGTTCCAGTGTCCCCACAACCTTGCCAATATTTGTTATTTTCTGTATTTTTGGTTAGTACCAGTAATATCAGGGTGAGATGATATCTCAGTGTAGTTTTTTTTTTTTTTTATAATAACTTTTATTAAGCTTCAAGTGAACGTTTACAAATCCAATCAGTCTGTCACATATAAGTTTACATACATCTCACTCCCTACTCCCACTTACTCTCCCCGTCTTGAGTCAGCCCTTTCAGTCTCTCCTTTCTTGACAATTTTGCCGGCTTCCCTCTCTCTCTATCCTCCCATCCCCCCTCCAGGCAAGAGTTGCCAACACAATCTCAAGTGTCCACCTGATATAATTAGCTCACTCTTCATCAGCATCTCTCTCCCACCCGCTGACCAGTCCCTTTCATTTCTGATGAGTTGTCTTCGGGGATGGTTCCTGTCCTGTGTCAGCTGAAGGTCTGGGGAGCATGGCCGCCGGGATTCCTCCAGTCTCAGTCAGACCATTAAGTTAGGTCTTGTTA